>NW_022900948.1:29165692-29196966 GCF_012274545.1 Fukomys damarensis | reverse complement strand
AAAAAAAAAAAAAAAAAAAACAGAAGAACCATTAATTTTAAAAGTAAGTCACAATTATGAACCCTAATTCAGAATGATATCAATAAAACTAGAAGGGGAAGTAAAACCAAGCCTTTTGTTTTAGAGCATTACAGATACTAACATCTTCCTATAATGGACAAATATAATTATAAATATTAGTCAAACAGAAACAGGAAATAGAATATGGAAAAAATTAATTGAATAAATCAAACCTAATCAAAACTAAACTCAAATCAAACTAAACTCAAGAAATGGAGAAACGAGAAAGAAAAACAAAGCACAGTAAACAGAAAATAAAGAATTCAAAATTCCATTAAAAAATTAGCAGACAGCCCATTACTAAGTAGGATTTATTTCAGGTATAAATGTAAGCATAAGTCAGTAAGATATCAATTAACTATATTAAAAGACTAATGCAGAAAAAAAATTATATAGATGCTAAGTCCTTAAAGCTACTTTATTCATTCTTGACTTTTTAAAACTAGTAAGCTAGGAATAGAAAAAAATCTTAACTTGATAATAAACCAATAACACATATTATATCTAATGAGAAAATACTCAAATACATTCTCTTTAACTGAATACAAGACAAGAATGCCATTATTTGCTGGGCGTGGTGGCACACGCCTATAATCGCAGCACTCAGGAGGCTGAGGCAGGAGGATCGCTGTGAGTTTGAGACCAGCCTGGGCTACAGAGTGAGTTCCAGGTCAGTCTCAACCACATAGTGAGACCCTGTCTAAAAAAAAAAAAAACAATGTCCCCATTGTTTTATTTAAGAATTTCCATAGGTCCAGGCCAATTTAAAAAACAAAAATAAAAAAACACAATTTTTAAAGCTTTTGAATAAAAGCATTAAGAGTTGTGGGGTACAATGAGACCCTGGTCTCAAAAAGATGAAAAAAAGGAGGAAGAGGAGAAAAGGCTGTAAAATAACTATTTCCTTGGACTTTCTAAGTAGACAATAAACTATTTGAAATGTTTAGTAAGTAGGTAGTTAGATTGGATAGATACAAAAATTTTTTAAAAGTAGCTTTCTACATAGTAGCAATAAGCAATGAAAAACTACAAAGAGCAATAATTTGGGGGTTAGACCTCCATTGTTTAATCCTCAAGTAGAGAAAAGGGGAATCTGAAAAGCCCTGAATTCAGTGGCCTTTGTTATGGTTCAGATTTAGAATGTCCCCAAAGGCTGCATGGGCTCAGAGGCAGAGTGTTCGGAAGGAGACTGGATTAAGGGGGTACTTCCTGTACCCATCAGTGGATTAATAAGTTCAGAGCTGAAGGTGCCATAAGAAGACGGTACCTGGCCGGAGGTGGGTCACTGGGGCACGACATGGAAGGGAGCATCTCCCCCCCTAGTTCCACTACTCTCCCTCAGCTTCCCGGTCATAGCTTTCCTCCACAGCACGCCATGCCATGCCTGCCTTGCAGCCAGCCAACCACGGACTGAAACTTCCAAAAACTCTCCTCCTTTAAGTTGTGTATATCAGGTATTTTGTTCTAGCTGCAATAAAAGTAATTGAGACACCTATCAGCTGCAATAAAAGTAATTGAGACACCTATCAAAAGGAGTCAGCTAGGGCTGGGGATTTAGCTCAGCGGTTCGGTGGCCTGCCTTGCAAGCGCAAGGACCCGAGTTCAATCCCCAGTACCAAAAAACAAAAAAAAAGGAGTCAGCTAAAAGCACCTCACACAGTACCCAGAACTTCATAAATACCTGATGAATAAATGAGTGGAACATGAACTTCCTGATTAAGTCCAGCTTCTCTCATCTATTTCCCTTGGGAGTGAATTCTGCTTTCTTGCCAGTTGAAATAAATCTTTCCTCTCAAAATACTGAGCTCACATATGAGAAATAATACGCTTCCTCTTTTTTTTTTTTTTTTTTTTTTTTTTTTTTTTGAGACAGGGCTCACTAGGCTGTTCAGCCTGGCCTTGAACTCACTATGTAGCCAGTCGGGCCTCAAACTTGTGACAATCCTCCTGCCCCAGTCTCCTGAGTGCTGGGATTATAGGCATGAGTCACCACACCCAGCCATATGCTTATCGTATCATAAATATGATGCTGTTTACCATCATGTTGAATGAGTCAAGGGTAATTCAGTCTTATTAAAATAAGATGAAAACTAAATAAAGGAGAAATGAAAATGTCCACCATAATAAGATCATAATAATAATAAAATCAATGGCGATCTAAATATAACATAACCCTGAATATTTATTGCTGGCTATTTATTTTAGAAGTCACAGTAAATGAATCGTAGAGCTGACTCAGAATTTTCTTCCCCATAATTTATGTATTTTTTTTCTGCAGAACTGGGTGTACTTCTTCTTCCTCTTATGAATTTAGTTTTACAATAATCCTTCACTATCCAACCTTGCTGTTCTAGAAAGCAATTTTCCTGTCCTTCCTTTTGTGTCATAACTTTCTGAATGTCTAAGTACCCTACACACTGAAGATCCACCTGTCCCTACTATCAGAACCTATTAAAAATAAGCAAAGAGGGCCGGGAATTTAGCTCAGTGGTTCTGTGGCCTGCCTTGCAAGAGCAAGGATCCAAGTTCAATCCCTGGTACCAAAAAAAAAAAAAAAAAAAAAAAAAAAGACAGGCCAGCCTTGAACTCACAACAATCCTCCTGCCTCAACCTCCTCAGTGCTGGGTCTATAGGTATGCACTACTGCGCCCAGCTCTTTGCCTTTTTTTTTTTTTTTTTTTTACTGCAAAGAAGCATCTTTATGGTCACCTAAAATATGTTCACACGAGTTAGGAGAATCACATAAGAACAGGTTATAAGACCTTATTATACATAATCTTGTTTTCAGGAGAACCTTATGAGGAAGGTATTACAGTATTATTATCCCCATGCACTGATGGATAACAGGCCCAGGAGGAAAGTGACTTGCCAGCCAAGAAATGATTCCGGCTGACCCTAAATGCTCCACTTTACTCAGCTGCAAGTGCCTTGGATCTGTGTTGCTCTAAGTAACCTCTCTAAGAGTGACTGTTCTGAACTCCTTTACTCAGTCTAATTCCCTGCTATAGAGCAAATATGTGATCGATCACAACCTATTTATTCATTGATGGCAACACTGTTTCTCATAACTAACAGATTCTCTTTACTCATTTACTGCAACATCATAAACATGCAGTTTCCTCGATTCTTGAATTAATCAAGACCTCATCATAATTTAAACACAAAGTTTAAAAGGAAAACTTTCATTTTTGTTGTAAAGTAAGAAGCAAATGTGCCAAGGTCAACACTTAGAAACACATTCATCTTCGTGATACCAAAATTGGTCGATGAGAAATGCAAACAACGCTGCTCTAATTTATAATCTTACACCGCAATGTGCCTTTCAGAAATATCTCTTTCCACTCACATTCAGAAATGGATACAGAGAGATCTAAGAAATGATTTGAGAAAAAAGATAAAAAACAAGTAACAGTTGGCTACCCTGTTCTTCAGAGTCAGGCAGAAAGCAACCATTTTATTTATATTGGGCACTTGAGACACACTCAGAAATCTGCAGGTGCACACGAGTGCCACAGGCCCACAGCTGGGGCTCATTCAGTTCAAAAGTTAAGCCACGTCAAGTCTAGAATACTACAGAAAACACTTTCTGGGTTACTCAAAAAGCTTCATGAATGCCTAACATAGGACAGAGTGGGTGCTTGCACAAGAGAGTCAGGGCCCCACAACTGTACCATCTTACAAAGAGGTATCAGAGGAATCACTAAGATAACCACCTTAAGAAAACATTCTTTCATTTCCATGCGTTGAAAAGTTAGTGCTCTCTCTCCCAGAGGAACCCAGTGCTGCAAGAGAAACCAGGAAGGAGAAGAGCTAATGTCTCTGGGCTGGAATCCTCTCCTTCTCCTTCACGAAGACAAGGCAAGGTCTAGGGCAGGACAAAGGCAAGAGCAAAACATGATGGTCCAACAAAGTCAAGATAACTTTAAAGCAGGCCAGGGATTTGGCTCAGTGGTTCCTCTGTCTGTTGCCTCACAAGGGCAAGGTCCGGAATTTGATCACTGGTACAATTAAAAAAAAAAAAAGACAACTATGAAGCAATGAAAGGTTCTGACCCTTTATGACTTGGAGCAGAAAAGAGAATTTCTTAACAGAGGACAAAAAGCATACAAAATTAACTGGCCATGGAGAAGATGGATGAAACTTACCACAAGCCAGTATTTGATCAGATAAATTTAAAAACAAAACAAAACAAAAAAAAAACTTCCAGAAAAGCCATCATCTCTTTTATCTGTGACAAAGTCTTATCTCTTGTGAGTTTTGAACAAGTATCAGTTTTTAGCAGGGACAATATACATATCATCCACCAGACAGAACAATAAATGACAGCATTCTCCCCTTTTTGAAATATGACCCAGGTTAGTGAGTGGTTTTCCTTTATAATGATTTATCAACCACAACTAGCCAAAGTAGAGAGAAAGAGTCCTTCTTTCTCCCTAATTTGTTCAAACAGCCTCCAAGGAAGAAAGACTACACCCTCAAAGGTCAGAAAATGACCTTTCTTAGAAGCTAGAATATACATTTATATATAAATTCCTCCATGCACACAAATACATAGTCTACATTTTTAAAATATATTTTGCTGTTGCTGTGCATGAGTTTATATATATATAAAAGCCCTGATGATATATATATATATATATATGTATATATATATATGTATATATATATATATACACACATATACATATATGGTATAGTGTCATTACTTTTTAATACTGCATTTCAAAAAGTGCCACTGTTTACAAAGTAGCTCCCTGTTGATGGCCATCCTGGCTTTTCTTTTGCTAATAAAAATAATAAGGCAGAGCTGGGAATTTAGCACAGTGGCACTGCACCTGCCTGGCAAGTACAAGGTTCTGAGTTCAATTCCTGGCACCAATATAATGATGATGATGATGATGATGCAGGCTGGGCATGGTAGCACTTGCTTGTAAGCCCAACTCTTGGGAGGCTGAGGCTGGAGAATGGTGCTGAGTTTGAGTCCAGCCTGCACTATGTAGTGAGTTCAAGGCCAGCTTGCATTACACAGATAGACCCTCTTTCCAAAAAAATCAAAATAATTAATAATGATAATAATAATAATAATGCAACATATACCCTGATACACATATAATTCAGAACATATCCATTACTGAGTTAACAATTATCTGTGTTCATCCCATTCTAGACTTTGTTCATAAACTGAAATTACACAGTAAACCAGATAAAAAGCTCTTGCCCTCAAGGCACTTACAACACAATTGAGACAGTGAACAAAATATGCCTTGTGGTGGAGGAGCAGTAAAGCAAAATAAAGTAGAAGATAAGGTGAAGATTAAGTGGGCAAGGAGGGGCCTACAGCAGTCCACCTTCTCCACAGGCCATTCGTTCCGAGACCCCCCCAGAGGACACCTGAAACCACAAGTAGAACTAAACCCAACACAGCCATACCTGGGTTCATGAACTTAATTCTTTCCGCAATACCGGTCAAAGAATTCATTCCATGACTGCAATTCATTTGCAGCTAGAATCATGAAACAAATTCTGTGACCAAAATCACAGAAAGAATTAAGTTCATGAACTGAGGTGCTACTGTATAGATCATGTTTTCTCCTAAATACACATGACGATGATAAAGACGGATTTAGAAATGAGGCATAGTAAGAAATTAACAACAATAACTATTTGAAGCAAAACAGGCTGGGGATTTAGCTCAGTGGCACTGGGCCTGCCTTGAAGGTCCTGAGTGTTCAGTCCCCAGTACAAAAAAAAAAGCAAAACAATTACAATATACTGTAATAAAACTGCCAGCATCATTGCTCTTGCACTTTGGGGCCATTTTTAAGTAATATAAGGGCTACTTAAATAAAATAAGGATGAAGCATTGTGATATAACAACCTATATTTTGTTTTGTTTTTTCAGACAAGGTCTTGCAGTACAGTTCAGGCTGGCCTTGAACTCATTACGCAGCCCAGGCTGTCCTCTATCGCTTGGTGAATCTCCTGCCTCAGCCTCCCAAGTGCTGAGATTATGAGTGTCACCACACCCAGTTTACAACCATTGGTTTGATAACAGTGTGGACACACTACTTAATTAAGAGATGATTCACGTCCTGGGTGGGTCAGAGTAGGAAAATGTGAGATTTTGTAAGACTGCTACCTAGAATGGTATGCAATTTAAAATTTATGACTGTGCATCTCTGGAATTTTCCTCTTAATATTTTCAGACTGTGGCTGACCATGGATAACCAAAAGCTTGAAAAACAAAAGCATGGATAAGAGGGGACTACTGAAGTATGTAAGCTGTGGCTTGGGGAGCCCTGTATGATGAGGTGCCGTCTAGAGGCTGAAAGGAAATAACTGAATAAGCCCCAGTGTATCTGGGAATAGAACATTTCAGGCAGAGGAACAGGCAGGGCAAAACACTGAGTCTGGGGAGTGAGCAGTGGGTAGGGCCCTGAGAAGCAGCCAGGCCACCCTAGAGGCGGAGGAGGACCAGAAGGGACCATGTGAGCAAAGTCTCTGGATGGTTGTGAACAGAAGCGAAGCAAAGACGTGACAGGACCAGGGTTTCTCATGTTTTAAAAACTCGCTCTGGCTGTCTGACGCAGGAAGGCTTCTGAGGTAGTCGGGAGGCTACTGTGGTGGTAACGGTCACTGAGCAAGAGACATGTGGTCAGGGTGGCAGCATGCAGATAGTAAGACGTGGTCACACTCCAGGAAAATAGAATATCGAAGGTGCCAGCCTGGAAGAAGGGCTTTTCCCACATCCAAGACGAGTGAAGATTAAGAGCAACTTACATAGGCTCACCGGAGAGGTCTGTGAGAGCTGCAGGCCTAGACAAGAGGACAGTGAGAGGAGAGATCTGCAAGCTCAGAGACAGGGTTTTGGCCTGGCGTCACCAATGCACAGGTGGTTTTACAGACATGAGGCCACATGCTAAGACTGAGGGACACTGCGTAGATGTGGAGAAGCCATGTAGGGACTGAGTCCTGGAAGATCCCAATATTTAGAGGTAGGAAAATGAAGAAACCAGCAAAGGAGACTGAGAAAGAACAGATGGTACATTGGGTGTAGAACACAACTGTAATCCCAGCACTCAGGAAGCTAAGGCAGGAGGATCTGCGAAAGTTTAAAGCCAGCCTGGGCTTCATAGTGAGATCTTGCTGAAAACCACTACCATGGAGAGAGCGATGAAAGGACGGAAGGAAGGAAGGGCAGCAGCCAGGACTGGAAAAGAGAACCAAAAGTGGGTGGGCTGGGAGTAAAGTTCAGTGATAAGAGTGCTTGCCTAACATGCACAAGGCTCTGGGTTCAATCTATAGTCCTGCAAAAACGGATGTTTTGCCAGTCAAGGTGTACACCATGTAAGCTCAGCACTCAGGAGGCTGAGGCAGGAGGATTACTGAGGCACAGGCCAGCAGTCACATCCAAATGCAGATTCTGATTCTGTAGGTTTGGAACAAAGCCTGAGATTCTGTATTTCCAACAGTCTCCTGGGGATTGCTAACGCCCTACTCCACAAACTACACTCTAGAGTAGCAAAGTTCTAAGGCGATCCAGTAAACTCCCATAACTCACAGTTGTAGTCATTTGCTCTCAGCAGCAGTCCAAAAATCTAAGAGTACAATAAGAAATTTTAAGAGTAAGAGACTACACTCACAGAACTTTTATTACATTATTATAATTATTCTATTTTATCATTAGTTATCATTGCTAATCTCTTACTGTGCCCCATTTAAAAACTGAACTATCTCTGGGCATGATGATGCAACCCTATAATGTCAGCACTCTGGGACAATGAGGCAGAAAAATTACAAATTCGAGCCCAGCCTAACTGCAATTTAGCAATTGAGTGAGACCTCATCTCAAAATAAAAAACTTTATAAAGGGGCTGAGGATGCAGCTCAGTGTGAAGGCTCTGGATTCAATCCCAACAGAGATACAGACAGATAGATAGATGAAAAGGATAAACAGGGTTCAGTCTTCATAGTTTCAGGTATCAACAGGGGGTCTTACAATGCCCTGCCCAGTGACGGGGGAACTCCTAAAGTATATAGACGGCAGCTGGAAACACACACAGAGGAGATGAGCTTAGCAAAACTGAAAGAATTCACATGACATGCCAGGCAGCTCATGAGGAAAATCTTTTGGCAGAGATACAACTTACTAAGAGAGGACTAGAGAGGTAAACAGGCCCCTGATCACAGACGGCCAGGACAGGAACTCTGATCATTACTGAAGAAGCAGTGGGAACTTGCAACAGCTCTCTACGCGTGGGGATAACACATACAAGGCAGTGCCTGAGGAAGGTGTTCACAAAGCCTGGATGAGTGTGAGTGGCTGGCCAAATGAAAACGCGAGGACCATTAGCCAATTTCAGATCTGACTGGAACAGGGACAGAAACAATAGAAATGAAGAGACAGGACCAAAGAGCGATACTTATGCAGGAAGGGAGGGATTCTTAGGGAAAGGGAAGAAAAGTATAGTTTTGAAATATACTTACCACAGAGTGATCAGAAGGTACTAAAAACAAGAATTACAGGAAAACCGGGAAAGATAAATTTAGAGCTAGAAATGAAGTTGTGAGAATCCTCCACCCCAATGTAGGGTTAAAGCTACCCAGAGATGATTACAAGAAACAAGTGACCAAGCAGGTGTGGTGGTGCACACCTGTAATCCCAGCACTCAGGAGGCTGAGGCAGGAGGATAGCTGGGAGTTCAAAGCCAGCCTGGTCTATATAGTGAGTTCAAAGCCACCCTGTACTACAAAGCAAAACCCTGGCTCCAAAAAAAAAGCAAAAGTTAAGAAACTTGGGTGAGTGGGTTCACAGAACTTAGGCAGAAAAGGAGGAGGGTTCAGAGACACAGAGCGAGGACCAAGCAAGGAAAAAATAACTCACCCGGGGAATATTTATTAAACAACTGCACCAGGCCTAGGAAAACAAAGACCCTGTGAGAGGACACAGCAAGAAAAAAATGGAGGGAGCTGATTCAGGGCTCAGTCAAGGAAAGCAGGCACTCACTGAACAAAAGATCAGGAAACCTAGGTCCTAACCCTGACCGAGGCAGAAATGATCTCTGGGTGACTCTGCTCTAACAAGTCACTTGTCTAACTTCTCTTTTCTGTCATTTTCCTCAACTGAAAAAAAGGCCTCAGAGTGGATCACCTCCATGGTCTCTAGAGTTCAGACAGCCTATGGTTCTACAGCACAAAACCACTTTAGAACTCTTGCAACCTTGAGCACTGAGGGCAGGACTGGGCAGGCGTGATACAGGGCAAGAGAAGACAGATGGCGAGGCAGATGGAAGCAGTGCAGAGCGTTCATCCTGGGAGTCGGACCAGTGGTGATGGGGAGAAGGAGGCAGCAGCTTCAGAAAACTCCTCTAACAAGGCAGACAGGTATAGCGTGAAGAAACAGAAAGAGACACATGCTAAAACTTAAGAGAAGTTAGCCTGAAGACTGCTCCCAACAAGAAACACAACACATTCAGCACAGTAACAATGCATGTGGTAGCAGTAGTCAGGAGGTGGGCCCTGAAGTTGGACAGGCTCGAGTTCAAGTCCTAGCCTCACTCTCTTCTAGCATTGTAACTCTGAAAAAGGAACTTCCCCTCTGAAAACCTATTTCCTCTGATGTTAAAGGAGACGAATCTACAGTAAGCTACATTATGGAGCAGTACATAGATACAATGCAGGGAAGCTCCCGTCCAAAGCCAGGGCTCCATAATAGCTAGCAACAATCACAGAAACACACACTCCTATTACTGTACCTCTCTCTGGGAGAAGGTGAAAATAACGGGGCATTAGCCAGATGCCCTCAATACAGAAGAGACAAGAATAAAGGGGAAAAAGAAAAGGCTCAGATCCATGCAATTAGGAATGAAAAAGGCGAAGTCACAACAGATCCGAAAGAAATCCAGAGGATCATGAACACCTATTTTGAGAACCTGTACTCTAATAAAATGGAAAACACAGAAGAAATGAACAGATTTCTAGATACTTATGAATTACCAAAGTTGAACGAAGAAGATAAAAACATTTTAAACACCCCAATCACAATCAGTGAAATTGAAAATGTAATTAAAAACTTACCAACAAAGAAAAGCCCAGGCCCTGATGGATTCACTGCTGAATTCTACAAGACATTTAGAGAAGAACTACTACCATTACTCTTCAAACTTTTCAATGAAATTGAAAGAGAAGCTATACTTCCAAATTCATTCCTGGAAGCAAGTATCACTCTGATTCCCAAACCAGAGAAAGATACAACCAAAAAGGAGAACTACAGACCAATCTCCTTAATGAATATAGATGCAAAAATCCTTAATAAGATACTGGCAAACAGAATACAGAGGATTATTAAGAAGATCATCCATCATGACCAAGTCGGATTTATTCCAGAGATGCAAGGGTGGTTCAACATACGAAAGTCAGTGAATGTAATACATTATATTAACAAAGTCAAGGACAAAAACCATATGATCCTTTCAATAGATGCAGAAAAAGCATTTGATAAAATTCAACACCCATTCATGATAAAAACCCTGCAAAAAATTGGAATAGATGGTCTATACCTCAATTTAATAAAGGCTATTTATGAAAAACCATCAGCCAACATCATATTGAATGGCCAAAAACTGAAAACCTTCATGTTAAAATCAGGAACAAGACAAGGATGCCCACTATCGCCACTTCTCTTCAATATAGTTCTGGAAACATTAGCCACAGCAATTAGACAAGAGAAAGAAATTAAAGCAATAAAGATAGGAAAGGAAGAAGTTAAACTATCATTATTTGCTGATGATATGATACTCTACATTGAAGATCCAAAAAACTCCACCAAAAAACTTCTAGACTTAATTGACAGATTCAGTAAAGTATCTGGATACAAGGTGAATACCCAAAAATCAATAGCCTTTCTATACACAAATAACAGACAGACAGAAAGAGAAATAAGGGAAAAAATTCCTTTTACAATAGCATCCAAAAAAATGAAGTATCTAGGAATCAATCTAACAAAAGAAACAAAAGATCTCTACACTGAAAACTACAGCACTCTGAAAAAAGAAATCGAAGAGGATATAAAAAAATGGAAAGATATCCCCTGCTCCTGGGTAGGAAGAATCAACATAGTGAAAATGGCCATACTACCGAAACTGCTATATACATTCAATGCAATGCCAATTGAAATTCCAACACTATATTTCACAGAACTAGAAAAAAGAATCCAAAAATTCATTTGGAACCACAAGAGACCTAGAATAGCAAAAGCCATTATAGGCAACAGTCACATGGCACCAGGTGTAACAATTCCCAATTTGAAACTATACTACAAAGCCACTGTGATAAAATCAGCATGGTACTGGCAAAGAAATAGGCCTGAGGATCAATGGAACAGACTGGAAGACACAAAAACAAATGCAGATGTACTCAGCTACCTCATCTTCGACAAAGGAGCTCACCATCCTCAGTGGAGGAAAGATAGCCTCTTTAATAAATGGTGTTGGAAAAACTGGATATCAACCTGTCACAGATTAAAATTAGACCCTTATCTTTCGCCATGCACTAAATTAAAATCCAAATGGATTAAAGATCTAAATATTAAAACAGAAACATTAAACTTGCTGGAAAGTAAGTTAGGCAGAACTCTGGAAGACATTGGTATAGGAAAAGACTTTATGAACAAATCCTCAGTAGCACGGGAACTAGCAGAAAGAATCAACAACTGGGATCTCATCTTACTAAAAAGCTTCTGTACTTCAAAAGAAACCATTAGCAGAACTAAGAGACAATCTACAATGTGGGAAAAAATTTTTACCAGCTGTACCTCAGACAAAGGACTATTATCAAGGATATATAAAGAACTCAAAACAATCAGTCCCCCCAAATATAAAGACCCGATCCAAAAATGGGCATCCGAAATGAACAGACATTTCTCATACAAAGAAGTGAAAGCAGCAAGAAAATATATGAAAAAATGTTCCACATCACTGGTCATTCGAGAGATGCAGATGAAAACAACACTGAGATTCCACCTCACCCCACAAAGAATGGCTGCTATCAAGAAATCACACAATAACAAATGTTGGCGGGGTTGTGGGGAGAAAGGAACCCTCCTCCATTGTTGGTGGGAGTGCAGACTAGTGCAACCACTATGGAAATCAATATGGAGATACCTCAAAGAGCTTGGACTGGAGGTTCCATTTGACCCAGCCATCCCTCTGTTGGGTATCTTTCCAAGAGAACTAAAAGAATCATATCACAGAGAAGTATGTGCACCCATGTTTATAGCGGCACAGTTTGTAATAGCTAAATCTTGGAAACAACCTATTTGCCCATCCGTTGGAAACTGGATAAAGAAGATGTGGTTTTTCTATAAAATGGAATATTACTCAGCCATAAAGAGCGAGAGAATAGATTCATTCATAGGAAAATGGATACATATTGAAGATATACTCCTAAGTGAAATAAATAAGTCCCACATGTGTAAATACCAAATAGTTTCCCTGGTGTGAATATTCTGCAACAATGCATAAGATTCTAATAAGATTACTGACATTTAGAAATGGGAGGAAAGGAGCTAAAGGTGTAGGGAAGGTGTGATACGTAGGGGAAGAACAAAAAGGGAAAAGAAAAAAATGTGAGAGAATGAAAAGATGAAAATAAAGTGTTTGTAGATGGGGAGGGGAGGAGGGGGTGAAGGGAGGGCAGAGGTAAGGGGAAAAAATGAGAATCAAGACTTGCCATGTAAAGGTACATGATCCCAACAATGAATGTAACTGTACTGTATCCCTAAATGTACCAATAAACTCAATAAAAAAAAAAAAGAATAAAGGGGAAAGAGAGTGGAAGCAACTGCTACAGAAGTGAGGAAGCAGTGCCAAGCACATATTAAATATGAAAGGTGAGGCCTATGCGACACCACAGTAAGTTTTAGCAGGTAACGCTAAAGAGGGATGCAGACAGCACATGAATTAGCAAGCCCCATGATCAACAAAGACTAGAATAGCAAGCCAGAGAATGGAAAAGGGAGGGCTAGAACACCCAATGGGTAAGTGGTGATCCTAACAGGACCTGGAAACCACTACCTCCCAGGATGCACTGTGGTTGAGTGTCATGGGCATGTAAACTGTGCAGCTGCCCAGAATAGTCCCAGAAGGGGTTTCTGCTGTCACTATCTTCAAATTATTAATACTTGCCAGGCATGGTGGCACACGCCTGTGATCCTGGCACTCAGGAGGCTGAGGCAGGAGGATCTCTGTGAGTTCAAGACCAGCTTGGGCTACACAGTGAGTTCCAGGTCAGTCTCAACTATAGTGAGACCGTGTTTCAAAACAAACAAACAACAACAAAAATGGAAAGATATGCACTTGGTTTTTGTAATGGGCTCCACAAATTATTCAGTCAATCTTGGCTAACTTGGTAAAGAACATTAATTAGATTAATATATACATAACAAAATCTATTCAAATTATTTGAATTCTCATTATTTGAAACCCCAAACTTGACTAGTAATTTAAAAGACTATTACCTGAAATAGGTAATCCAAGAGCTTCTTCGAATGCACTTCAACCTAGAATTTCTTTAACTCCCCCGAAACATCACTGATCACCCTTCACAGTGGCATTCTGTATATATCCCTAACATTATGTTAACCTGTTTTCACTTACAGTTTCTCTTGTCCCCTTTCCTAGTCCCCGAGTGCCTCTCCAGTGGTAGTGAACTTATGGCAAGCATGCTGCAGCAGGCCGTCTATATCACTGAAGGCTCTGAAAGGTTCACTGTGACTGCCCTATAAGGTAAGGTCATGGTATGCATCTATATATCTCCAGGCCTACCACATTTTAGGCCCATATAAGTCTTTGACAAATGAACAAAAAACCCAAGCACCCTTCGCAACTGCTGATGCCACTCATAAAATAAGCAAGATTTGCTTGAACAGATGGTGCAAAGAAATGCTGTTATAATGCATTTTTGCAGCATAGATGCTGACGCTAGCAGGATGACAAGTCCAGCTCCTTAGAACATACCTCTGTCCTAATTTAATAGTCCTAAAGAAGGGCTAAGATTCCATTTTGCAATACAACAGCTATTCCAAACCACTTTTATTCTAATTATGGTATAACAGTGTTTGCCTGACCTGTGCAAGACATTTCCAGAATTTAGATATTTTTAATTCCCAAGAAACATAATGCCTTGCACAGTTAAAAAAAAGGCTTTCAATTTCTGGTAGAATAAATTCATCCTTGCACTTCAAGTATAACATAACAAGGCATTTCAATTTTGCTAAGAAATAAATGAGCTTTAAAAGTATACATACTTGCCATAGGGTTAGGACAGTTTTATTCAATAAAGTGCTAGGAACACTGGATATCTACATGCAAAGAATGAAACTGGACCCTCATCTTACACCATACACAAAATTTAACTGAAAATGGACTGAAGACCTAAATACTGAACTCAAAACTAAAAAGACCTAGGAGATAACATAGGGGTTAAGCTTCATGGCATTAGGCCTGGCACTGATTTACTAGATAATACCAAAAGCACTGGAGCAAAAATAGACAAAAACTTTCATGCAAAAGGCAGAATCAACACAATAACCCTACAGAATGGGATAAAATATTTGTAAGCAATATATCTGTTAAGGGGTTAATATCCAGAATATATAAACTCCTATAACTCAACAATAAAAAATCAAGTAACCTAATTTTTAAATGGGCAAAGGACTTGACTAGACATTTATCCAAATATACACAAATGGCCAACAAGCATATGAAAGGATACCAAACATCATAAAAGAAATACAAATCAAAACCACAATAAGATATAACCTCACACTCACTACAATGGTTACCCTTTAAAAAATAAATAGATAACTAGTGCTGGCAAGAATCCGAAGAAATTAAAACTGCTGTGCATTCTTGATGGGTTTATAAAATGATGTAACCACTTTGGGAAATAAGATTCCTCAAAAAAAATTTTTAAATTAAAAATGGAATCACCATATGATACACTAACCCTTTTCTAGGTATATCCCAAAAGAGGGCCTCAAAGAGACATATATACCCATGTCACTATAGGTTTTTTTGTTTCTTTGGTGGGGGGGGTTGTTTTGTTTTGTTTGTACTGGGAATTGAATGGAGGACCTCTGCACTGAGCTACATGCCCAGCCCTTTTTATTTTTTATTTTGACACAGCAATTCTCCTACCTCAGCCTCCCAGAGTGCTGGGATTATGGATATAAACCATCACACCCAGCTTGGAGCAGTTTTTTTTTTTTGTTTTTTTTTCACAACAGCAAAGGGATAAAAGCAGCCTAAATATCAATTAGATGAATAGATAATGAAAATGTGGTACACAAACACAATGGACTATTATTCAGCCTCACAGAAAAGGAAATCCTGACGTGAATAGCCTTGCAAGTCACAAAAAGACAAACATGGGGTCGGGGATTTAGCTCAGTGGTTCTGGTCCACGTTCGATCCCCGGTACCAAAACAAAACAAAACAAAAAGACAAACATGTTTCTATTTACACAGGTATCTAAAGTAGTCAAATTCATAGAAACAGAGAATAAAATAGTGGTTACCAGGGGACAGGTAGGGGAAATTTATAGATATAGGAGCTTCAGTTTTACAAAACAAAATAGCTCTAGAGATCTGTTGCACAATATGAATATACTTAATATTACTGATCTGTATAGTTAAAAATGGTTAACATGGTAAAGGAGGGGAAATGAAAACACTCTTATTATATATTCATTTAAAATTAAATGATTAAAATTACCATTAATCTCAAGCACTGAATTATAGAGAATTATACAGATTACATTCAATATTTTCCCTTAAAAAACAGTACATATGCGTACAAAATAGCCCAATATCCATCAGTTAGTCAATACATAATGTATGTGGTATACCCATAAAATGGAATATTACTTTTAATAAGAAATAAAGTAGGGAGAGGGATTTAACTCAGTGGTGCCACAGCCTGCCTCACAAGTACAAGGTCCTGAGTTTGACCCCAGTACAAAAAAAGAAAGTAATGTTGGAGGATGGGGGTAAAGAAGAGACATTGGTCAAAGGGTACAAACTTTGTTATGAAATGAATAAATTCTAGGGACATACTGGATAGCACAATGACATAGTTAATAGTAATACATTTTATACTAGAAATTTGTTGAGAGATCTCAAATCGTTCTCACCACAAAAAAAGTATGTGAGATGATGGATATGTTACTTAGCTTGATTACAGTAATCATTTCACAACATATATCAGAGCATCTTGTTAGATTTCCCTTGCCTCAAGATGGCTGCTACATAAAACATAATGTTTCCCATAATGCTCTGTGCCTTAAAATAGCTGCCACATAGAATAGTAGCCTCCATGCTAAATATGGCTTCTCCTACCAAAGGACAGCCTTCTTCCTCCCATCATGTTCTTTTCCCGCCAAAAAAGTAACCTGATACTCACTACCTCCCATTAACTGATAATGTCACATGATGTCACAAGCTCCTCCAATCCTTTAATGCTACCACACTCAACTCCACCCCAGCTGTTAACCCCACCCCACTCCTATAAAAGAAGCTTCCTGTTCTATGCTGCTTTTCCTTTGTTAGGAGACAGCCCAGCAGATCCTCCCCATAAAAAAGGCTTGTTGTAGTCCTGGTCTGGTCCTGGTTTTTCAGCTCTTTTACCTAAGACAGCTTAAATTTTAAATGCATACAATTTTTACTTATCCATCATACTTAATGAAGCGGGGACTAAATGAAGCACTTACCAATACATACTACAATGTGAATGACTTTTCAATAAAACTTGACATAAAAAACCACATAGTGAATGATTGTATTTATATGAAAGATCCAATATAGGCAAATCCATACAGACAAAGAAGATTAGAAGTTGCCAGAGTTGGGGCTAGGAGAAATAAGGTATCTGCTGAAAGGTACAGGAAGGATGTCTTTTTGAGGTGCTTAAAACATTCTGGAATCAGGTAGTGGTAACAATTATGTAATTACGTGAATATACTGAAGACCACTAAAACTATGTTTTAAAAAGATGAAATCAGAGGCCAGGGATTTAGCTCAATGGTTCCACCACCTGCCTCACAAGCACAAGGTCCTGAGTTTGATTTTTGGTAAATAAAAAGATGAAATCAGGCATGGTGGTGCACACATGTAATTCCAGCACTTTGGGAGGCTGAGGCAAGAGGATCATGAATTCAAAGTCATCCTGAGCAATTTAGAAAGAACCTTTCTCAATTTTTTAAAAAATGGCGAGTTTTGTGATTAGGTACACTAGCAAGGACCTGTAGTCCCAACTACTCAGGAAGCTGAGATGGGAGAATCGTTTGGGTCCTGAAGTTTAAGGACTGCTTGAGCAACACGTGAGACTGTCTTAAAAAAAAGTGTATTTATGAAATTTCGATTTAGTCTGATTTTTTAAAAAGTACATATGCTTTAGAAGTCGGGATTTAACTCAGTGGTTCTGCCACCTGCCTCGCAAGCTCAAGGGCTGGAGTTCAATCCCCAATACCAAAACAACAACAAAAAATATGCTTTAGATAACTTATAGTTTAACTTTTGACGTGGTTCTCCTCAAATTCTTGTTTCTGTTTTGTCATGATTATTTAGCCAGAAATGAAAGCCAGTGATTAAAGAATCTCTCCCGTAATGCACTTTTACTATTTACCCAGCACCCACGGTTGCTTCTGGGTCCTTGTAGCTTCAATAAAGGCGGCCATACTCTTCAGACTCCTCCCCTAGCCATAGCTGATTGGCCCAGGTTGAACTACTGGCCAAACTGAGCCAATCACAGTACCTCACTCTCAAGGCCCAGTCCATTGGTCTCAGGAGGGGCATGTGGCCCAAACCAGCTGCCATTTCTGGCCAAGCATGAAACGGGTCCGAGAGAATATAAATGACCCTTAGTACAAAGTTCGAGCTTACTCCTGTCGTCAGTGAGCTTGTTAGTAGGTTTACCTTTTTGCTCAAATTAGTGCAAATTAGATATCTATTATTTGCAAACAAAATCGACCAGTTCATTCCTTAAATCTAGTAAAGCCATATGAAACTGCCTCCCTCAACCTCTGCTGCTGCAATAGCCTTCTCCCTGACTCCCGGTCTCCAAGCTCTACCCACCCAATCCCTGCTAGGGACTTGGTCACAGTCACCTCTTAAAACCACAAAAATGGTCCTGCTCCTCCCATTTAATACTTGATTACACTCCCAACTGCTCACAGTGGACCCCTATAATCTGCCCCACTACAGACCACAGTCGCAGGCTACACCTCTTCAGCCTCTTCACTCACTCACCAACCCCTCACATACCACGTGCATCAAGTGACACCATTCAGTATTGGCACATTCTAGGTTTTGTTTGTTTGCTTGCTTGCTTTAGGGAAAGGTGTGCCTGACTTGCTCTTCCTATGTCTATTTGTAAACTATTCACTTTATTCTCCAGCTTAAACATTACTGCTTTGGGAAAGCCATAATTCTCCTAAGGGAGAGCACCTCTCACTTTATTTCCTGCACATAGCCATCATAATAACTGTAGCAGATGCTCCTGGTGACCTTTCCACACAGTCCCCTCCTCCTGACCACTGCAGCACCTGCTGGCCTGACTCCCAACCCCCTGCACCTGCACCTCTTAGCCTGCTTCCTCTGACTGCTGAGCCTGCTTTGCTCACTGTGGGACAGGTTGGAAAATACTTGGGAATTAATACCCAACAGTGTCTATCAATGGCTGATGAAAGCTACTGTTTGGAGGCCCCAGCTCCCGCCCTCCTCAGAGACTCCCTCTGGAGGGTAAAGCTGCAGCTGTACTCACTGGGTAACAGCTTGTAACATCATTTATTGATTACCTACCCTTCCCTTTCTCACCTCCCTGATCTTCTAATGCTGTTTCTTCACCTCTCAGATAAACTGCTGGCAGTTACAACCTTTATCAGGGTCTGCTTCTAAGGCAACATTACCTAGCACTGGCAAAGAGGCTGAGTAGCCCTTACCCAAAATGTTTGGGATCAGAAATTCTTCAGATTTTAGAGTGTTTCAGATTTTGGAAGATTTGCCTAGAACTTATACCAAGTGAACAACCCCAATCCAGAAATCCAAAATTTGAAATGCTCCTAAATTTCAAACTGTTACAAGCTTCAGACTACTTCAGATTTTGGAGCATTTTGGATCTCAAATTTTCAGATAAGGGATGCTCAACTCAACTTGTAGTGATTACTGTGAGCCAGACCCTATTTTTAAGCACTCACTTAATTTTCAGAGCCTGTAAAATAATGCAAATTTTAGATGGGGAAAATACAGGCATTCCAAGGTCAAGAACTTGCCCCAGAGCCACAGCGCTTTTCACCTTTTACCGCAACTGTCTGTTGATATGCCTCTCTTCTTCACTGGCCCATGAACCTCTCAGAGGAAAGGTCTTTCTTTCTTTTTAATCTTTCTCTACACCCCGAGCCTCTAGCACACAGCCAAACATGCAGCAGATGCCCAGGAGACAGGGATTTTGAAATGGACCTGCACTCTGCTACCAAGCATGCTGCACACTTTTCTGACCTCTGACAAGATCCCCGAACACCTTTCCTGAATATCCCTCCTTCCCACTCTACATACACAAGAAAATCCAAACAAACAACATTAACTTTTTTTTTTTTTTTAAGCTACCAGGGATCGAACTCAGGAAATGAAGCTTGCCAGGCACGTGCTGTGCTACTGAGCTAAAACCCTGACCCAAATCTTAATCCCTCCTCTCCTGTCAGCCAAAATGAAGGCAGACATGGGGCAACAGATGATCCCTCTGTTTACTACTCTGGTTTGCTCGCACACGAATCAGCACCCCTTGGCCAAGCTGATGTTTGTTTAGTTATTTTCCTTCAAGCGGCTCTTCTGCATCACAGAACACCTGCCTTCCTTCAAGTAGCCTCCACTGCTGCTCAATTCTCAAACTGCTGCAACATCCTGCCCTCTCTTTATTGTCAAGGACCACTTTGGACACCGATTTCTGCATCTTCCACTCTCATTTCTATTTGGATCTACTAAGGTTATACATTCATTTAATGAAGAAGAGCACTTCAGAGGCAGCATTTGTTTGAACAAGTAGGGGCAGTACCTGGGGATTGAATCCAGGGTCTCTATACTAAGCTATATACATTCCCAACACTCTTTTTTTTTTTTTAAATCTTCAGACAGGTCTAAATTCCAAACTTGTAATCCTCCTGCCTCGACCTCTCAGAGTGCGGAATTACTTGCAGGCACTACCAAACCAGCTCACCATGCCAGGCTCTGCCTGGGCTTTCAATAGCAAGCTTCTGACAAGTTGTCCCGAAATTCTGACTTTATAAAAAGCACACTCAAGTCACCTAGCCAGGTAACTCGCACACTTGCTTCCCGACCTCTGTGCCCTGCTTCTCCGTGAAGGAACCACACCATTCAGCACTGGTCTCCTGGATTAGGAAACCAGTCATCCCTATTACTCCAGAACGAGTCATCTTTCCATTTCCGAATTCTTCCCCTCCAGGTAATAACCCTAACCTCAGCCAGGGTAACCCTTTCCCACCTTAGCTCTTTCACTGCCAGTCCTTCCCCATCCCAAGCACAGACCACACATTTCCCTGCTCAACAACCCTCTGGGCTGACTATTGCCTACAGCAAGAAGTTAACTTCCACATGGCAGCCTTCAGGTCAGTTTTCAGCCCCTCCCGACCTGTCTGCCCTCGTCCCTTCTCACTAAAGCCCCACCTCCAAGATGCGCAAAACCCATTCCCCAAACATGACCCAGCTCAGTCCCCAGGCCTCTTCTCCTTTCCAAGCTGGGCTCAACATTCTTCCCCACCCCACGCCTCTCACCTCAAAGACCTAGTGAAAACACAACCTCATGCAGACATGCACCTCAGGTAGGAATTAAACACCCCTTCTCAAAACTCCCAGAGTGAAACTCAATTTTCACTTTGTATTTTAAGGCCCACCTTAGTCAATTTTTCTTTTTTTCTTTTCTCTTCAGCTCTAAGTAGCAAACTAAACAGAAAGGAATGTCAACAAAAGAAAATGTATTACCTCCTTCACCAGGAAGCCATGCTAGTTTCAGGCACAACTGGCTCCAGAATTGAAATGATCTTGCCTTCTTCCTCTTCTAGCTCCACTTCCCCCTCTGAACTCATTGTGTAGCTCAGTCTGGCTTTGAACTTGTGGTGATCCTCCTGCCTCAACCTCCCAAGTCCTGGGGCTACAGGCATGTAGCACCACACCTGGCTTCGGGCTTCACTCTTAAACAGGCACTCACCACGATGCAGGAAACAACTGCTCATGATCTAATAGAGATTTTCCCCCCAGCATCCAACTAGAATCTCAGGAAAGACTGGGCTCTGCTATAATCACATGTCCACTAAGGACCATATTTTGGCCAAGGTGATAGTGGTTAAAGACCAGCGGGCCAGATGAGTAGGAAACCAGGGTACACCCCCAACTCCTCTCTTCTTCCTCTGGAATCCCAGCTCCTGCTGGGCAGCCCAGCTACCTTCCCACAAAGCTCCTGAATCTGCTACCACCACCTCTCTACTGACACTCCAGCCCTGAGGGTGACAGCAGCTCCCCACTAGTGCTGCTCTCCGGTGACTTCACCATTCCCTGCTTAGTTTCTCCGGTTTTCCATCACCCAGGTAACTAATGCCTTGCACTATTCTCCCTCAGTTTGAAGTACCTTCAGGGTCTTTTATCCCCTGAATGGCCCGCACTAGATACAGAAACTGACAGGAATAGACAATGTGGAGAGTATAATATTATTCACTAAAGGCTCCCTATGTATCAGGCCCTACTCTTACCCTATGAACTCAGTGGATATTTCTATCAACCCATTGATGTACAGCTGAATCCCTCTTTTTCACAAATGAGGAAAATGAGGCTCAGAGAGGTTAAATAACTTGTTGTTGGCACTTCTGTACTTTTAATTCTGCCTAAGACAGGTAAGGTGACACACACCTATAATCCCAGCAATGAGGCTGAAGCATGAAAATCACCACAAGTTTGAGGCCAGCCTGGGCTACATACTGAATTCAAAGCTAGTCTGAAACACAAAGTGAGATTGTCTCAAAAAACAAACAAACAAACAAAAACTGCCAGGTATGGTGGAGCATGCCTGTATTCCCAGTACTCAGGAGGCTGAGACAGAAAGATCACCTCCAATTCAAGGCCAGCCTAAGCTACATAATAAGTTCAAAGCCAGACTACATAGCAAGCCATGGACTACATAGCAAGACCCTGTCTCAAAAATCAAACAACAGCCGAGTGTGGTGGCGCACACCTGTAATCCCAGCACTCAGGAGGCTGAGGCAGGAGGATCGCTGTGAGTTTGAGACCAGCCTGGGCTACATAGTGAGTTCCAGGTCAGTAGTGAGACCCTGTCTCAAAAAACAAAACAAAAAGAACCTCAAAAACTAAAAAAAAAAAAAAAAAAAAAAAAAAAAAAACCTAAAACAAACAAACAACAACAACAACTTAATTCCGCCTGGGATTTAGCTCAATGGTACCACACTTGCCTTGCAAGAGCAAGGTATTGAGTTTGATCCTCGGTACAGATAAAATAAAACCTTTTAATTCTGCCTAATAGACCTCTGTCTGCCTCTACAAAAATAATAGTTTGCTGTTACCAAAATTGTAAGTGGTAGAGATGAGATTCAAATCCAGACCACCTGATTTTAGAAAGCAGGCTCTAGAAGAGGAAGACAAGGAAAGTGCTTAAAGCAGGACAGTACTAAAGAGGATCAAGTGGCCAGGTCAGAAAAGGGGCCAGGAGAGACAAGGACCGGGAAGCATCTGAAGGATTTAGCAATAAGGAAGTTAGGGAGGGCCTTGAACCTCAGAGTTGGGAACCACAGAACATGAGAGAGGCTGAAACTAAGCCAAAGGTTAGGAAAGCAGCAAACTTTCCTTGCAAAGTTTATGAAGAGGAATCATAAAATTGGGCACAAGATGAAAGAAAAGGAAGCACTGCAATAAAGATGTCTTCACTCTTAATCTAGAGTGTTTAAATGTAGATGGCACTAAGCCATGGGAGAGGATGCATATGTCTGCTTTGTATTACTACAATGGAATACCTGAGGCAACTATTTTATAAAGAGAAAAGGTTTAGGCTGCCAGGATATGGCTCAGTGGTACAGCGCATGCACGCTTAGCATTCATGAACCCCTGGGTCCAACCCCCAACACCACAAACAAAAGAAACCCTGCATTTAGCTTAGGTTTTAGAGGTCCAAGGACATGGTACCTATAGCAGCAGCTCGGTTCCAGTGAGGACCTCATGGCAAGTGGTTTTGGTGGGAGCACAGGCAGGAGCAAGCAGGAGCCAGGAAGCAGAGAGAGACTAGGGCCCCACAGTCCCTGCCCAGGACGAGCCCCAGTGAGCAAAGGCTCTCCCACTAGGCATCTCTTCAGTGCTGTCACCTCCTCTCATTATCGCCATCCCCAACACCAAGTTCCCTGTACATGAACATGCAGAGGCTCAAACCATACTCTTAAGCATAGCACAGGGGGGCTGCAGACTTAGGAGTAAGAGCAGGGTCTCCAAATGGCTGGCCAGACAGGGTGGGCTACACCCAGGACCAGCTTTGGCATTCCATCTATTGAAATAAGGGCCAGAACGGAAAAGATGGCTGTAGATTCAGATTTTGTAATCTGATGACAAGAAGTTCTTTTCTGGTAGCTTCTATTATCTTTAAAGTAGAAGCAGAACAGGTGGGTAAAACAGATGGTAGAAGGTGTAAGGAGCAAAGAAAAGCTTATGATCTGCCACTATGGATCGGGGCCTACTGTGGACATAAGAGAGTACCCAGCCTCACACCGGCCCCAACGGTGCCTGAACCTTGGGCCTGGACACTGGCAGTCATGCTCGATGAACCTCTGCACCCTGGGCATGGGTGAAAGCAAATGGAACGAGCCAAGCTGGATGCAAAAGGAAGGAAATTAAGTAAAGGACAGCAGCAGGAGCAATTGAGGAGGACTACGGAAGCTAAAGTAGACCCAGGAAAACAAGACTGTATTCTGTGAAGAAAGGGGAACTCTGGCATACTGTGAGTGGGAGTACAGACAGGTTCGGCCATTACGGAAAACGGTATAGAGATTTTTAAAGAAAATGAAAATTCAGTGGTACCTCAGCTCACAACTTCATTTGTTCTGTGATTCTGGAAAAGATGGCGACATTTGTGTTTGTGCGGGAAAGATGGCCAAAGTCAAGTTCATCACCAAGTGCAGAGTTTGCAAACAAAACCAAAATTTTGCTGAATATTCTGCTTGCACACCAAATTGTTTGCAAACAAAAGTGTTTGTGAATTTAGGTACCAATGAACTATCTTATAACCCAGAAATCCTCTTCTGAGCATATATAATACCCAAAGCAAATAAAACCACCATCTCATTAAGAAATCTGCTTTTCTGTATTCATTATTCACAAGTTTCAAGATACAGAAACAACCCAAGTACCCACTGACAATTAAACCGTGATATATGTACACAATGGAGTATTATTCACCCATAAAAAAGAACAAAATCTTGCCAATTGTACAATATGAACATAGAGAATACCATGCTAAGTGAAGTCAGACAGACACTATAACATCTTACTTATATAAAAAACTGAAATATAGAGATAGAAAACAGAAGAGTAGTTATAGCAGCAAGGAGAAATGGAGATACAGGTCAGAAGGCAAAATAACAGAGATGTAGGATGAACAAGTCTAGACATGTACACTACGAGAGTGATCACTGACAAAACTGTACTGTATTTGAGATTCAAAATAAAGGAGATTTTGCTGGGCATAGGGGCTCACGCCTGTAATCCTAGCACTTGGGAGGCTGAGGCAGGAGGATCGCTGTGAGTTCGAGACCAGCCTGGGCTACATAGTGAGCTCCAGGTCAGTCTCAACTACATAGTGAGACCCTGTCTCAAAAAACAAAACAAAACAAAACAAAGATAAAGGAGATTTTAGCTGCTCTTGCCATAACAAAATGGGTAACTATGTGAGAACATGTCATTTTGTGTCAATCTTTTTACCATCTATATCTCATGACATCATCTTGTATACCTAAAATGTATACAATATACTGTAACTATAACAGAGCTTTGCTATTTTCTTTTTTTCTTTTTTCTTTTCTTTCTTTTTTTTTTAAATGGAGTGTGCTGGATGTCTCTATAATTTTGTTCAGATGACTGCAGAACCTGGAAAAGCTGTTGCTGCTGTTGCTGCATAACATAATGCTATTATTGGTCTTTTTATACAAATATACATATATAATTTGAATTTTTGGAAACTTTAACTGTGCTATCAACTTTGGAAAAAGTCATCCCAGTTTACTGCGTTGGCATTGTACAGAAATTAACAACCATATTGGTCTAGAAATGTTAAACAATATTTTCTTCCATTTGTACAGGGGTAATGCACTGTTTTAAATATGTAAGGTCTTATCCATGTGGGTTTGATTACAGAGACTAATAATCTCTAAATAATGAAAAAATAAAATATACACAGTGAAAATCTTTTATCAAATGGCATTATTTAAGAGCTAAGGTAAAAAAGGCAGATGAACTACAAAAAAAGGTGATAGTGTTTGGACACAGGAAAATTGAGCAACTATAGTTTTGGAGACTTAAGAGATTAGCTATGTAGACGGTTAGGTTCCGCGGCATGAGGGCATCACTGGGGCGGCTGCAGAGGAGAGAGTGCAATGTATTCCAGGCTGGCCTGGAACTCACTATGTAGCTATGTAGCCCAGGATGGCAACAACTTGAGGTGAACCTGAACTTCTGCCTCAGCCTCCCGAATTCTGCAATTACCACCATACTCAGCATAGGACATCATTGGAAATGACATTAAATTGTATTTCAAGATTTAATGAGTAAGAGTGAGGGGCTAGAGATTTAGCTCAGTGGTTCCGCCGCCTGCCTCACAAGCGCAAGGTCCTGAGTTCAATCCCTGGTACCAAAAAAAAAAAAAAAAAAAAAAACTACACTAAAGAGTAAGAGTGAAAAGCAAGGAAACTAGAAAATGACCAGGCAGAAAAAGGTAAGAAAAGTCTATAGGAACATCCATTGCTTCTGGCTTGTCCAACATTCACGCCTCCTTCTAGTGACAGCACCCTGATGTTACTATGAGAACCATCCCCTCCCATCTTGGCACACAGGAGTTTCCAAAATACCAGTAATAACATTTGTCTCAAGCCGGGCATGGTGGCACACGCCTGTAATCCCAGCACTCCAGGAGATTGAGACAGGAGGGTCGCTGCAAGTTCCGAGACCAGCCTGGGCTACACAGTGTGTTCCAGAGCAGTCTGAACTACATAGTGAGACCCTGTCTCAAAAAACCAAAATAAATAAATAATAATAATGTATGTCTTGCTATAGAGGATGGAATAGGAATGTTCACTTTATTCTCTAAACTATGCAGATACAATCACTTCTCAGCCTTTTGGCCAAGATTAGGTGTAATTATGCAGATACATTTTATTCTCTAAACTACACAAGCACATTTCTATAGCCTCATGTATATATTTCACTTTTTTTTTTTAATTCCCTCTGCTCATTCCAAAGGGAAAGCACCTGATCCAAGTCTGTGCCATCACAATCACAAAGACAGGTTTGGGCGCCTGACCCAATTTAGGCCAACAAGACACCAACCCAGAGCTTTCGCTGTGACTATCAGGAAAGAGGCATTCTCTTTCTGCTGCAGCTGTGAAGCTTGACTGTGGAACACTTCTCTTCACTCACATAAGACTAAAGCCAGCACTGAAGAAAGCAGAGGCACGAGAAGGCAAGTGACAGATCCTGACTTCACTTCAAGACCTTGTTCTGCCATCCCTAAAGCCCTGAATACCTGGGCCTTTTCAACAGCTAGAATCAGTACTTTTTTTTTTTTTTTCCTCCTTAGTCAGCTTGCTTTTGGCTTATGTCTTTTTAAATGAATCCAAACTAATTAGGTAGTAGTCAGATAAGGTATTCTCAATTCCCAGCGTATAGGTTCCTTTCTGCCAGCTATGCCCAACCAGCCCCTCCTCCTGCTCAAGGCCCTGTGTGTCCCAACCCATGCCATTCAAAGTAAAGGCTGAAGTCCTCAGGGGCCCACCCCAAGTCCCTCACTTCCCTTAGCTTGTGACTCTCCATTGCTCAAACTGCCCCAGCCACAGTGGCCTCCTGGCTGTGCCCCCAGACACCTGAGGCCTGTACCTGGAGGCCTCTGCTTCAGCTCTTTCCCCCACCTGACATTTTTCTCCAGACACCCATCTGCTAACTCCCTGATTTCTTTCAAGTCTGCTCAAGTCTCAAGTTTTCACTAAGGCCTATTTGAATCTCCCTCATTCTGGCCAGTGATCCTGAAATCCCACTCTGCTCTTCTTTTTCTTCCTTCCATAGCATTTCTGCATAATGCAGTATATACTCATTAAAATATACCCCATGAAGATAGGGGTCTGGCTTGTTCATTCATCTCAGACTCCTAGAACAGTGCCTGGGTCATAGGTGGCACTCAAATATTTGCTGAGCAAAATGAATGACATGAGATTCCAAGGAGCAGAACTTTGTGTATAAAATCGAACTGAGAATTGGGGGATAGTGGTTCATTCCTGTAATCCTAGAACTCTGGGAAGGTGAGGCAAGAGAACCCCAAGTTCAAGCCCAGCCTGGGAAATGCAACTTAGCAAAACTGTGTCTCAAAAATAAAAGATAAGCCAGGCATGGTGGCGCACGCCTGTAGTCCCAGCACTAGGGAAGCTGAGGCAGGAGGATCACTGTGAGTTCGAGTTCAGCCTGGGCTACATAGTGAGTTCCAGGTCAGCCTCAACGACATAATGAGACCCTGTCTCAAAAAAAGAAAAAAAAAAAGATTAAAAAGTACTGGGGATGTAGCTCAGTGCAAAGGTACTGGCTTCAATCCTCTGTACCACAAAAAAAAAAAAAAAAAAAAAAAAAAAAAAAAAAAAAAAAAGGCAACTGAGAATGGAGGGACAAGTCTGATTCCTACCTCCTGGCACTGACAAAATATAGTAGAAGAGGAAAAGATAATTCCATTCCAGACTTCAGGAAAGTTGTGACGCAGGGACAAGAAGTAAAATGGAAGAGTAAGTGAAGAGATTAGGGAGTGGAAAGGGGTGTTAACCAGAGACCAGGCAGGAGGGAGGCCAGGTATTTAGCTCCAGCAGGCACAGTGAAGTTAGAGACTGAACAGAGGAGAAGCACCTCAGGGCAATTTGCAGGTGAAAGTTAAAAAGAAAGAAAGAAAGAAACAAAGAAACAAAGATAATTAGGTCAAGTGACTTATTTACATTTCAGGTGGAGAGAAAAGATGTAGTGATCTAGGGCCTGCTGTGTTTTGCTGGCATCAGAAGAACTGGTTAGGATTCCTCCCATCATACCTTGGTTTAAATGATTCAGAAGTTGATAGAGTGCTCACCACATGCAGTTTCTTTCTCACTCAAGCACTTGCAGAGGCCGTTCAGATGGGCCAGCCTGACCAAGACCCTAATTCCTGCCACCACCCTGGCCTGCAGAAAGCAATCCCCCTCTGCACAACCCTGCAGTAAGGGCAGCCTGTCAAACCTTCACTGTCCTTACCCAGAAATGAATCCTTATCATCCAGGATCACAATCCCAATGTCCAAAAAGGCAAGAAAACAGGCTTCTTTTCAAAGACAGACCATAATACTCAACTCTTCCTCCTACCATCCAACAACCCCCATGCTTCCTAGGCAATAGAAAGCAGGGCAGAGAGAAGGCTTCCTTCCACTGTTCTGACTCACCTCTGCTACTTGCCTAGCCTCTCACTACAGAAATTTATGAGAATACATGCATATGCCAAGACTCAAGGAAAATGTTACTCCCAGTCAGAGAAAAAAAATAGTGCTTATAGCCTCTAAGGAAAAGTGGCTTACTACAAATCAGGCCCTGGAGACTGATGTCATTTAGATGCTCCCCAAAGTTGTTAGGAGACTTACTAAATAGTCAATGATTAATAATAATGCCTTCAACACTGGGTCTCTCAAGGAACCTGATCCTGTGAAGAAAGGCATCAGTAACCCAACTTTCTGCCAACTAACCAGATTGTGGTGGTACACGTCATTTATTAGTAAAACAGTCACACTTCTGAGTCAGGAATCACCCAAGAACAGATCACTAAATAATTATCTTAAAATAACTATCTGATCCTGGTAAGGTGGCGCACACCTGTAATCCCCAGCACTTGGGAGACTGAGGCAGGAAGACTGCAAGGCCAGCCCAGGCTACATTACAAGTTCAAGGCCAGCCTGGACTACATAGCAAAACCCTGTTTAATCAAACCCTGTTAAATTAAATTACATTTAAATTTAATTTAATTTAAAAACTACCTTCAGGGAGCCAGGGATTTAGCTCAGTGTTCTGGTGCCTGCCTCCGAAGTGCAAGGGCCCAAGTTCGATTCCCAGTACAAAAAAAAAAAACACAAAAAACAAAACTGTCTGTAGGGCCGGGATTTAGTTCAGCAGCACCTCACCTGCCTTGCGAGCACAAGGTCCTGAGTTTGATCCCCAGTATCAAAAAAAAAGCTTTCTGTAATAGCCAGCCTCCAAGATGACCCCAACGACCTCCACCCACTTCCTGATATTCATACCCTCTTCCGACATTTGTAGCAAGGTTGGTCTGTGTGACCAATAGAGCACAGCAGAAGTTTAGGTTATACAAGACTGGCTGGAGTCTTTGGGAATTCTTGGATAACCTGCTCCAGGGAAAACCACTTGTCAAGTCAGCTGGTTGAATGAGGAGTTACTGAGACCTACCAAAGCCAGGAGTGAACCTGGAAGCTGACCCTCCCCCAACCCAGCCTTCAGATGACCACAGCCTCCAGAAAGACCTGACTCAGAACCACCCAGGTAAGCTGCTCCCAGATGCCTGACCCACAGGCACTGCTTTAAGGTGCTAATTTTGGAGGTGTTTGCTGCACAGCAATAGATAATTCACTAACCTACACAGAAATAAGAAGAAAATCACAAAGTTTAACCTCAGTCCCAAACTACACAGGTCTACTTAAGACCAATTTCTCTGTCCATAAGAAACGTCAAATTATTTGTTTAGTCACCAACAATTACTTTTTGAGTATCAAATCTGGTCAAGATATTTCCAAGTTACATAAGCCTTCATAATGTCTGTAATATGCTGTAAAATAAAGATAAATAGCTACAAGGAGACATGTGCACACACATCTTGAGCTGCTCAACCCACTGGTTTCATTAACTTTTTTTCTTCCTAATGCTTTACAAACCCTCTCTAGAAGATACACCAAGCCCTTCTCTCCAGCTATTGTGAATGCTCTATGACCTTCTGACTGTAAGGTCAGCAAGTTCCCTTTTCTCATACTCATTTTTATTGTATACCCTCCCATCTAAGGGGAGAAAAAAAGTCTCCTTATTTCAGTAACGTTGGGACAAGGTGAAATTCATTTAGTATTTGACTGAAAGGAGGAAATTGTGCTACGTGCTAAGAACAAATGTCTACAATTAATGACTAAGTGGCAGGAGAAGTACTGATACAATCACTGCTCAAGTCCTAGTCACAGCAGAAATGGTGATGGGGTCAGGGGAGATATCACCTCTTCTCCTCTCTGGACTCTTCTGCGTCGCAAAGCAGGAGGAAGGTAGTGTCATTCTAAGAAAATCACGGGCCTCCCGCTGCATAAAGAAAGTCGAGCTTCCTTTCCATTAACCACAAAACCAGCCTCTGCCACACCTAACCAGTGTGGTAGGCCATTGGAGGTGAATGAAGCGCCAGACAGAAAACCACAGTGAGACTCCCCTTCCGCCGCTGGCTGGGGTCTGAGTCAGGTGACTAGTCAGGGCAAAGAGCAAACCTAAACAAAGATCAGGCCCCACATGACTGACTGAGAAGACGGTTCTCGCCCGCAAGACTAAGGCTGCCCAGTTCTACCTCAGAAAGCCATTAACTCTCGCTTTCTCCCAGTCCCAGGGAAAGCGAGGCTCTACAAGTTACTCGGGGCTCAGCCTGCAGGGGTGCACTTGGAGGAACCCAGCACCCCCAGCCTAGGTCCCAGACGCCGAGCGCAGCCCACTCGCCTCCGGCCGCAGCCCGCAAACAGGACCCCTCCCCACCAGCTGTCACCACCGCGCTCGCGACCAGTCACAGCTAGAGAGCGCTGCGACCCCGCGGGGGCGGCACAGAAGAGACGCTTCTGCCCTCCGCTCCGGGGGCGAGGGCG
>NW_022900948.1:29159026-29165020 GCF_012274545.1 Fukomys damarensis | reverse complement strand
AGGGCGGGGCGGGGCGGGGCGGGGCCTGCGGCTGAAGCTCCGTCCCCGGCTTCCGCGCGGCAGGAAATGAGCCTTCAGCGCTCTGCCCAGTCAGGCGAGAATCGGAGCTAGCCGCTGGGAGGCCATCGCTGGGAGGGCTTTGCGCAGGCTTCAGAGCAAAGTTTAATGGAAACCCGAGGTTGAATAAGATATCAGACGTTCCTGTTCCATTCCACCTGCATTACTGATGCTCCCAAGTCTGGGTGTCCTGGCCCGTAAAGAACACGCAGAAATAACCCCAAATTACGATGCAGGTCACAGCAGTAGCATAAAGGTTTTTGAGGCTCAGAGAACCTGGAGAATGTCGGCTGGAAAACCTAGGAAGGAATTCAAGGAGGCAGAGTGAGCTTTCTTCAGATGCATGCTGAGATCCCCGCAGTGTCTTACTTCTGTAGCTAAGCCAGGTTTGGGTAAGGTGAAGCCTCCAAAAATTGAGCATCTGCAAATGAGGAGGGAAAGAGTGTGTGCTACAAATGGTTTATGGCTCTTAAAGTCACACTTTGACAAACAGCCTTTTGCAAGAACCGTTAGATTCGTTAGATTCGTTATTTTTCATGCATTTGTGCTTCCTTCCCAGGCCTTTGGCTGAGCTAGATTCTCAACTATTAAAATTGCCAGCATGGTGGAGATGGTCAAGGTGTTGCTTCCAGCTCTTGAGAAGATCACCTTCTTGTTGCACCTTGCCTTCCACCACACCCGTCTCGAGCTTCTGTTTCTAAGGCCACGTCATTACAGTCTCATGTGTCTCAAAGTAAAGGGTGGGATGGCTCACTACAAGGGCACCCGTTTTTCTCTACCCACCTCCAAGTCCCTTAGGTTTGCCCAGTTTTACCCTCTAAGAAGTGGTGGCTGACCTTTAAATTGCAATTTACGGAAGTACTACCAAACTGTTGTTCTACGTACAAGTAAAGGAGAGCGCAGAGTTGAAACCGGCCCAGAATATGTCAGAGGCTCAGCGATCTGTAATTTCCCTTGGTGTAATTCACAGAGTGGCCCTTTAGACCTCTAGCTCTTCTTTTTTATCTTCCCTACAGGAGTCTGCCCTGGTTGGGGAAACTAGGGTTCAGAGGGCACTGGCAACAGTTGGGTTTTGTTGTTTGGTATACTGTTGATTAAACCCAGCTCTTACTGAGGTACATCCAGTCCTTTTTAAATTTGAAACAAAGTCTCGATAAGTTGCCCAAGCTCGGCTCAAATTTGCCATCCTTCTGCCTCAGCCTCCCAGTGTTCTGAAATTATAAGCACATGCCATTTCACCAGGCTTGTTAATATTTTTACATTCAAGAGCTGCTTACAATACTGCAGACTCTAATACCTGTTCTGAGGTAGCATTAAAATGAATGGCGAATGCCTATAATTTCAACATTCAGGAGGCTGAGGGAGGTGGATCACAGTGAATTCAAGGACATCTGGGTTACATAGTAAGTTCAAGGCCAGCCTGAACTACACAGAAAGAATCTAGATCAAAAAAACAAAAACACATATGCAAACAAAAAAATATAAAACAAATAGTACAAACATAACTGGAAATGAGTGTTCTATAGATGTATAATATAGATTTTTCTTAATGAATGGTGTTACTTGTTTTAACATCCAGAACTCTTTAACATAACAGAGATTTTATTTCATTGGGACTCCATAGAGCTATCTCCTTATGACACTAGAGAAAAATGAAAAGAGGTCCACAGTTGAAATTCTGTTTAGTCAGTAGAAGTTGATAACAACAAACAAGTTAACTAACCTCATCCAAACTGTTTCTTAACCCAAAAAGGGTAGAGGTGGAGAGCAGTAGTAACTCTTACCATGAAATGGTTGTGAGAGTTACATAGCTTTCTTTTTTTCTTTCTTTCTTTCTTTTTTCTTGGTACTGGAGATCGAACTCAGGTCCTTGCACTTAGGAGGCAGGCGCCGGAACCACTAATCTAAATCTCCAGCCCTACATAGCTTTCTTTATGTCATTTTCCTCACTGAAATGCTGACCTGAGACAGGTATAGTGGCAACACCCCTATAATCTCAACCCACTGGGAGGCTGAGGCAGGAGGATTGAAAGTTCAAGCCCAGCCTGAGCAATTTAGCAAGACTGTCTCAAAATTATAAATAAATGAATAAAAAGAGCTGGTGATGTAGCTTAATGTAAAGACTGTGGTACTAAATCCTCACTACTAGGAAGGTGGGCATGGTGAGGTATACCTATAATTCCAGCACTTGGGAGGCTGAGGCAGGATTACCTCAATGAGGCCAGCCTGGGCTAATAGTGAGTTCAAGATCAGCCTGAACTACATAGTGAGACCCTGTCTCAAAACAAACAAATAGTATTAAGAAAAAAAAAAAGATGCTCCCTAAATGTTAATATCCCCTTCCTTTTACCTCAAGTTTTCTCTACTGTGTGTGTGTGTGTGTGTGTGTGTGTGTGTGTTTTGTTCTTCGCGTTTTGTTTTTTTAACAGGGTCTGGCTGTACAATCCAGGGCCTTGAACTTACTATGTAGTCTGGGTTGGCCTTTAACTTGCAATCCTCTTGCCTCAGCCTTCTGAGTTCTGGGATTATAGGTGTGCTCCCCGACACCTTGCTTTTCTGCACTATCCTTATAACAGTCATAGAGTCTTTGTTGTTGTGTGGGTTTGGTTTGGTTTGAGACAGTATGTAGTTCTGGCCTTGAACTCACCATGTCTCTCCTATGTCAGCCTCCCAAGTTCTGGGATTCCAGGTGCCGCAATGCCCAGCCCGTCACAGAATTATTTGGGGGGTGGTGCTGAGGGTCAAACTCAGGACCTCATGCTCGCGAGGCAGGCACCATGCCACTGAGCTAAATCCCTGGCACCCCGCTCATAGACTTTTCTGTTTTTCTTTTTTTTTTTTTTGAGGCAGGGTCTCACTATGTAGTTGAGCCTGACCTGGAACTCACCATGTAGCCCAGGTTGGTCTTGAACTCACAGCGATCCTCCTGCCTCAGCCTCCGTGCGCCACCACGCCCGGCTCTCATAGACTTTTAATAACTGAATACATTGTACCCCAAATCGTTTACTCACTTTGGCTCAAGAGTGTCAGTTTTCTGTTTCCATCCACAAATAAGAAAGAAAAAACAAAAAGAAAAAAAAGAAGCAGAGTCCCTTTATTTAGTTTCCAGTTTCCTGGTTGGTCAGTGGCATCTGACCACAATGATCCAGTGGGTAGTCATCAAAACCAAAGAAAGTGAACTTTTAGGGAAAATATTTTGGTAGAAAGTTTCCACCATTTAAATTTAGCCAAGGCCTGCCTGTTCACATGCACTATTTCCTGTTGCATTTCAGTATTCCTTGTGGTGGGAAATAGTCACTGAAATAGCCTAAGTGCCTCAGTACATGTGACTATACTTCTCAGTTTTTAAAGCAATGTGGTAGTGAGAAAAGGACGAGAAGTTTCTCTATTCGAGCAGAAGACTGTAGTGTCCTCTCACAAATATGGAGAGAGCTCAGATGTCTAGGGCTGAGCTCTGAGGAAGACTTGGATATATGTGTGAGATGAAGGGGACCCCCCACACACCAGTTCCACCAGAACCAAAAACGTTCCATGGGACCTTCGCCATCCACAAGGAATGGAGGACACTAAGCCTGGTATCCCTCAGGAAGATGGGGCCATGGCCCCTGAGTTCGCTAAGTTTGCCAAACAGATGGGAAGCCTGGAAAGCTCAGCAGCAAGCCTGTCAGGCTGCACACATGTACTGGACCTCGGAAACAAAACAGGCCCAGGAAGCAGTCTCGTCCCTGCCCTGGTACAGGGCGTGCTTAAGCCTTCTTCATGTTTGTGTTAGGTGCTTATCCGCTCTGGATTTTTAAGACAATCGTAGCTTTATTCTTTACGGCACCCCAAACCCTGCCTCAGAATAACACTACCACTTCTGAAGTGGGCTGCTGGTGCAGACAAAGGAGGTTTTCAGAGAGCATTCAGAGTGACATGTAGCGAGCCACAAAGGCACAAGTGACAGGGTACAGTCCCCAACAGAGGCAAAATTGTGTGGACCATTTAATTCCTCCAATGATGTCCCAGTACAGAAGCAAGCTCCTCTTGAGGCCAGGATCTGAAGAATTTCCAAAACAAGAAATTGGAACTTGCCCCAGAATCAGCAGAGGGGTTTGTAGGTAAACAATAGCATCATTTTATTTTTCCAATTCAAAAGGCTCTTGAACCCGCCCCCCAAGGCATGGACCCCCTCATGCGGTGAGGAATGAACACAGTCGTGAGTGAGATCTCACACTTGTTAATGCCCAAGAAATCCCGTGAGTTTATTAAAATCCTTACTTCCAGAGCTCACCAAGGAGATTCTGCTTCTAGTGGAAAGGCTAATATGCATTTAAATTTTTCTAGGTGTGGTGGTGCGTCTATAATCCCAGCATTCAGGGGATTAAGGCAGGAGTAACCCAGTGAATTCAAGACTAGCCTGGGCTACATAGTGAGACCCTGTCTCAAAAGAAAAAATAATGATTACATCATAGGGTGCTATACCCATCAGTGAATCAGTCCACTGATGGGTACTAGGAGGTGGGGCCTGCTTAGCGGTGATCACTGGCAGTGTGGCATTGAAGGGTGTGTCTTCCTCCTTCCTCTCTGCTTCCTGGCCACCGTGACCCTTACAGCGTGCCCTTCCTGCCTTAACAGCCAGCCAACTATGAACTGAATCCCCTAAAAACCGTAAGCCGAAAGGGATGCACTTTGAGACTTTAATGTTAAGTGAAATAAATCAGACACATAGGCTTAAATATCGTGTATGGTTTCTCTTATATGAGAAAAACAAAATAAAAATGAAAACAAAATAACAGATGGATGATGGAAAACAGGGAGATAGCAGGGAGTGTGGTGGCGCACACCTGTAAACCCAGCACTGAGCCAGGCTGAGGCAGGAGGATCACCATGAGTTCAAGGCCAGCCTGGGCTACATAGTGAGACCCTATCTCAAACAACAAAATACAAAATAAAATAAACAAAAACTGAGGAAAAAAACTTAAAAAAGGCCAAAACAGTGACCAGTGTAGTTTATGGGAAGACCATTCAAAGATGGGGAACAACACCACAGCAAGCAAAAACATTCCATTCCTTCCAATTCTCCTTAAATTTACTCCAAAATAAAAGGGGGAGGAGCATAGTGAAAATATAATAAATTAGCCCTGAAGGAGATGGTTATGTGGGGGTTTATTATACTGGTTTTTTAAATGTTTCAAATTTTCATAATAAAAAGTTAAACATGAAAAAGATACTGTGACCCAAAATAAACACTTCCTCTTTTAAATTGTGGGTGCCAGGTGCTGTGACTTAGTGACAGGAAAGTGACTAACAGCCCCAGACTTCTTTGGCCTGCCCTGTAGTCTCCTCCTAGCTTGGCTTCACCTCACCATAAAAATGCAGTTTTCTGAGGTCCTCAAGGATAACTGTTACCTGGCTTTGTTCACAAGCAGCTCTGGTGTGTGCGGACATGGAAATGAGCTCACAGCCATCAGAGCCCAGGCTGGAGATGCTTCAAGTACTGGAAACCTTGGTGATGTGTCTTATTAGCAGGGTGAAAACCTACTGACTCACTGGGCACCTTGTGATGGTGTTTGGTTCGTTCCCCGGAAAGATCATCATGCATTTGATCCAGCAGTGCCACTCTCAAACACAGCAGAAATGCATGTGTATATTTGCCAGACTAGGGATCCAAGAATCTGCAGTGCAAAGTCATTTGTAACAGCCAAAATGAGCAACAATTCATGACTTAGCAACAGGGTAAATGCTTAAATAAATGTGGTATATTCACACAATAGAATTTTTTTATTGTAGGTGTTGTTTTGAGACAGGATCTCCCCATGAAGTTCAGGCTGGACTTGAACTCATTATGTAGCCCAGGTTGGCCTTGAACTCACAAGGATCCTCCTGCCTCAGCTTCCTGAGTACTGGAATTACAGGTAGGCACCACCACACCTTGTTGCTTCTTTTTTTTTTTTT
>NW_022900948.1:29158222-29158939 GCF_012274545.1 Fukomys damarensis | reverse complement strand
TTTTTTTTTTTTTTTTTTTTTTTTTTTGGTACCAGGGATTGAACTCAGGACCTTGTGCTTGAGAGGCAGGCAGCAGAACCACTGAGCTAAATCCCCAGCCTATGCTCATTGCTTGTTACTCTTCCCCTCTCTCCCTTCCTCTTAGATATAGTCATGTGTGGACTGATTTCTGGAGCTGCTGAGTCATTCTGTGGACCTCAGCAGAGACATTCCTAGTACCCTGAGGAGGGCTGCGTGGACGAATGAAAAATCCTGGGTCTTTAAAGGCATCATTGAGCTTCTGAAACTAACTCCAGACTTAAGTAAAAATAAGCACACTTATGGTCTCAGGCAGTTTAAAGGGGATCCCTGTAATTTGTAGCTGAATTCATTCTTGTAGATTCAGAAGATGAGGAAATACAAGCAAGAAGAAAAAGGTCAGGCCAAGTATGATGCCCACGCCTGTAATCCCAGCATTTGGGAGGCGGAGGCAGGAGAATCACTGCAAGTTCAAGACCAGCTTGCTACAAAGTGAGATCAAGGCCAGCCTTAACTGTATAGTGAAACCCTGTCTCAAAAAGACCAAATTTATTTATTTAGGTTTTTTTTTCTTTTTTTGGTTCTTGGGGTTTTTTTGTTTGTTTGTTTGTTTTACTGGAATTGCAGGCATATGTCACCACACCCAGCAAGAACAAATTAAAAAAAAAAAAAAAGAGGCTTTACCTGGGGCAAAAGTAC
>NW_022900948.1:29156867-29158184 GCF_012274545.1 Fukomys damarensis | reverse complement strand
TTTTTTTTTTTTTTTTTTTTTTTTTTTTTTTTTGGTTTTTTGAAACAGGATCTCACTATGTAGTTGAGACTGACCTGGAACTCACTATGTGGACCAGGCTGGTCTCAAACTCACAGCAATCCTCCTGCCTCAGCCTCCCAAGTGCTGGGATTACAGCCGTGCACCACCACGCCTGGCTGGAACATGCATTTTCAAAATGGGTATTCTTGAAAATTGGCAACAAGAAAAGTAACTAAGACACCCAGCTACTCTATATAAGGTCATTAATTATGCTGGTGTTTCAGGATTCCCTGAATGGCAGGGTTGGAGACTTGGTCTATCCTGTGATGTGGCAAGCAGAGCATGGCCACTTACACAGAAAATGGGAGGCTCAGAAAGCTACACCCAGCACTCAGGTAGATTTGAACTTAGGTCAATAAAGGGGAACTTCCAGAATATTTTTAATCTAATAGAACACCCATTTCTCCAAAATCAAGCCTGATCCTTTGTGAGATTTCTTAGACCATCCTGACTAAGATGATGAGATGAAGGTTTGTTTGGCCCCCAATCTCCAGGGCACAGACTGTGGGAATACACACCTTAACTGCTTCGGGTCAGCATTCTTATGACGTTGTCATCTTCCAATTTACTTACTCAGCATCTTCTGAGCACCAGGTTAAGGCAGACCTAAATTCTTCCCAGGAAAAGCCAGAAGTCCAGTCCCAAAGGGTGTGGCACCTTAGGAGGTCTTGATGATTCTAGTAATTCAACACTGTAGGAGGAGCAAACTTCTAGCTTCACTTTGGCCACCAGATTCCTGTATGCCTTAGAATTGAGGTTTGTGCTGTTCACTTTCATCCAGCATGACCGCTGCCCAGCACTCCTCAGGTGTGGATACAGGGGTGACTGGTGCCTGGCCAGTACCTTGTGAGGATCAGAGAAGATAGGAAGACACCAGAAACTAAAGGTGTCACTGCTCACTTGAGAAAATACAACATATGCTACCACAATATAATTTGATACATCAGTGCAATTACTAAAAATAGTTGTCTGGATTTGTTGTTGGGTTTTTTTGTTTTTTTGCACTCTCTCTCTCTCATGCTAGGGATTAAACCCACAGTCTTAGTACTGAGCTACATCCCCAGCCCTTATTATATTTTTTATTTTGAGACACAGTCTAAATTGTTGAGTTGCTCAGGCTGGGATTGAATTTATGATCCTCCTGCCTCAGCCTCCCAGAGTAAGTCACTCTGGATATGTATATGTATATATCTTTAGCTCAGTGGTTGCACTGCCTGCCTCGCAAGTGCAAGGATCAGAGTTCAATCCTGGGTACCA
>NW_022900948.1:29145597-29156443 GCF_012274545.1 Fukomys damarensis | reverse complement strand
GTGAAGGGGGGAGAGAGAGAGAGAGAGAGAGAGAGAGAGAGAGAGAGCGCTTGTGTGCACCAGGGTTTATAAACCATGAACAACAAATAGGCCCTTCTTCTGGGTGTGGTGGTGTATGTGTGTAATCCTAGCACTTGGGAGACTGAGGCAAGAGGACTGCCACAAGTTCAAAGCCAGACTGGGCTATAGAGTGAGTTAAAGGCAAGCAAGGGCACTGCCGGGGTGGGCTGGACATGGCCGGGCCAGCCAGAACTCACCATTCTGTGCAGGCTTTCTGAGGTAGCTGTGGGGATTTGGTCAGGGGAAATGGCTTCTCCAATTTCCTTCCTGACCACCCATATAATACGTTCCAGTTAAACTCTAGGCTGTGGAGGCACCCACTCTGTTTCTGAAGGCAAGATGCTTTCTTGATTTAGATAAAACTTCCTCAAGGAAGGATGTGGCTGACAATAATACCCTGACCCCTCCCCTTTAAATTTAAGCCTTTTATTTTAGAGAGCTTTTAAACTGGGCATGGTGGCACAAGCCTATACATAATCCCAGCACTCTGGGAGGCTGAGGATCCGAAGCTCAAGCCCAGACTAGACAATACAGTGATTCTAGTCAGACTCTGTTTTAAATATTTTAGAATGTTTTTGAAAAGGCCTGGGAGTGTAGTTCAGTGTGATGGCCTTGAGTACCTACTTAGAGAGCAGGGGGAAACTTTTAGATCACTAGAAAAGTCGAGAAGAGAGTACAGAGGGGTTTTGTGTACTCTTATCCAGTGTATCCTATTGCTCTTTCTGTTTTGTTTTGTTATTGTTGTTAGTCTGTTTTTTGAGACCCGCGGGGTCTCACTATGTAGCCCAGGCTGGCCTTGAATTTGTGGCGATCCTCCTGCCTCAGCCTCCCGAGTGCTGGGATTGCAGGTGTGCACCACCACACCTGGCCCTGTCACTAACAATTTGTATCACCATTACGGTACATTTGTCACTTTCAGGACTAGCACTGCTATACTGCTATAACTGACCTGGACACTCCAGTACATGTACTAGTATTCCCCGATGTCTCTTTTCCATTTCAGAATCCCGTCCAGGATACCACATTACATTTTGTTGTACTGTGCCCTTAGCCTCCACTGATCTGTGACAGTTTGTGGGACCTTCTTTGTTTTGAGGGCCTTGACAATTCCAGAAAGTATCGGTGAGGCATTATGCAGCACGGCCACAGTTTCAGTTTATCTGATGTTTTCTCATGGTTGTAGTGGGTATGTGATTCTGGGAGAAAGCCTCTCTTTCTTTCATTTCTTTTGGGGGGGTACCAGGGATCGAACTTTGGCCCTTGTTGTTGGGAGTCAGGCAGTGTAACCACCGAGCCAAATCCCCGGCCCCAGGAGGAAGACTCTGGAAGTAAAAAGCATTTTCATCGTCATATCCAGGCACCAGCTGTCCACACAGATGATCACTCAGCGCGTGAATCTTAACCTGCTCGCTGTGGTGCTGTTTGTCAGCTTCCTCCAACAAGGAGTTACTCCCCTCTCCACGGTCCATGTTGTAGCCTTCAGAAGCACGTCACTAGACACAGTTTGGCTCATTTTTGGCTATTATTTTGGGGGCCCCATTTTCTTCTCTTTTCTCTTTTTCTTTTTCTTTTTTTTTCCCCAGTACAACGGATTAAACCCAGAGCTTTCACACCCAAGCTACTTCCCCAACTCTTTCTATTTTTAATTTTTTTTTAAATTTTGAATTTTGAGACAGGATCTTGCTAAATTGCCTAGGCAGCACTTACAATTGGGATCTTCCTGCCTCAGCTGTCCAGAATGCAGGGATTACAGATGTGTGTCACCATACCCAGCTGGGGCCCCATTTTCAATTATTTTTTATGGTTTTTTTTTTGTTTTTTTGTTTTTTTGTTTTTTAGGAAAAGTCATGTGGCTAAGGCTGGTCTCAGAGTATCCTGTGAGCTCACAGGAAATGCCCTGTAGCAACCACACTCCTGCTGATAGGGACTTTGCCTTTTGAGGGAATCTTCCTCCTCCCTGCTGCCCTTTGGGCTGGATCTCCAGGGTTTTATCTCCTCACAAGTCTGTTGAAAGAGAAATATTTCTCACATTAGATAAAGTAAATTTCTTCCCAAAAATCTAGTCAAGAAATGAAGGTCTGCTTAATGGCTACAGAAAGATTAACAATTAATATATTCCAGATGAATTAAGGAACCAAATACAAACAGAATATTAGCAGAATGTTTATATAACCTTAGGGGGAGGGGAGAGCTTCAGCAACATTAGAAACTAGAAGGTGTAAGGGAAGAGATGTTTAGGAAAATGAAGGGAATTGGACAGTAAAAAGATATCCTATAAAGCCACTCCTTTAATCCCCGCACTCAGGAGGCTGAGGCAGGAGGATCGCTGTGAGTTTGAGATCAGCCTGGGCTACACAGTGAGTTCCAGGTCAGTCTCAACTACATAGTGAGACCCTGTCTCAAAAAACAAAACAAAACAAAAAAGATATCATATGCCAGGTGTGGTGTGCACACCTATAATCCCAGCACTGGCAAATCTGAGGCAGGAGGATCGCTGCAAGTTTGAGGCCAGCCTGGGCTACATGATGAATTTGAGGCCAGTTTGGACCACACAATGAGATTGTGTCTCAAAAAAAAAAGATACCATATATCAAATGACAAATTGAGAATGATAGCTACAGAGTACAGAGTATCGTTAGGGTAACAAAATGTTTTAAAACTGATTCTGCAAATGGTCTTTCTCTCTCTCTGATTGTTTGGGTTTTTTTTGTTGTTGTTATTGTTGTTTTGTTTTTTTTGAGGCAGGGTCTCACTCTGTAGTTGAGACTGACCTAGAACTCACTATGTAGCCCAGGCTGGTCTCCAACTCATAGCAATCCTCCTGCCTCAGCCTCCCAAGTGCTGGGATTACAGGCGTGCGCGGCCACCATGCCCAGCCTTCTCTCTCTCTGAATGAACCAGGGCCTTTTCACTGAACTACATCTCCAGTCTTTTTTTTTTAAGGGTGTTATTGTTTTTGCTTTGTTTTGTTTTGTTTTGTTTTGTTTTGTTTTGTTTTGTTTTGTTTGAGTCTTGCTAAACTGCCTAGGCTGGCCTCAAACTTGTAATCCTCCTGCCTCAGCTTTCCAGGCTGCTGGGATTACAGGTCTGTACCACCACGCCTAGCTCTGCTTCTCTCCCTTATAAAGACACGTGTGATTGCATGAAGGCCCACCTGGATAATCTCCCATCCCAGGATTGTTAATTTAGTCACATCCCCAAAACTCCGCTAGGAGATAAAATTTACAGTTACCAGGAATTAGCATCTGACCACAAGCACCTTAACTTTACAGTAGGTTCACAGTCCTTTCCTAAACCTGAAGGATTAAAGAAAAGGTACTCATTAACTGTCAAGGGATTTTAAGAATGCTCAGGGGTTTGGAGCATGCAGCACAGGGCTGGTATTTGTGGATTTTGTCATTAATGATCTTAAAGAAGAGGTCTTTAGCAAATTGATGGAATTAATAAGTGGCACGAAGCCTGGAGGAACTATTACCAATGCTAATGCCATAGTTTAAGAAGAGTAGCTACTTAGAACACTGACATGGTATCTGGGCCTATTAGCTGCACATAATGTACTGTGGTCCGAATGTTTTGTCCCCTCCAAAGATTCATGCTGAAACTTGATGCCCAGTGTGACGGGGTCAGGAGGTATTGAGGTCATGAGGTACCACCTCACAAGTGGGTAAATGCCACTCTAACAAGGGCTTCTGGGAATGAGGCATCTCCTGCTGGCTGGCTGTGGGAGAGACATATTGGTCCCCTTTTGCCCTCTGCCACATGAGGACACAGCAAGGAGGCTCTCACCCACACCACATGCAGTGCCTCATCTTTGACACTCTGGCCTCCAGAACTGAGCAGGATACATTTGTTCTTTATAAATTATCCAGTCTCAGGTATTTTGTTATAATAGCACAAAGAAATTAAGACATGATGAGAGCCCACAAAGTGTCATTTGAATATAGGATTAGATTATCTTTTGAAGTAGTAAAAACGCAAAAGTGGATGGTGGTACATACCTGTAATCCTAGCACTTGGGAGGCTGGGGCAGGAGAATCATCACAAGTTTGAGGCCAGCCTCGGATACACAGTGAAATCCTATCTTAAAACAAAACAAAACAAACAAACAAACAAAAAAACAAGTGAGATTCTTGCCTGCACATCCAAAAGCTTCTTATAGGGACAGGGATTTAGCTCAGTGGTTCCACCTCCTGCCTTGCAAGCGCAAGGACCCAAGTTTGATACCGGGTACCAAAAAAAAAAAAAAACAAAAAACTTCTTATAGACAAGGACAAATCATTTTGTTTGTATTTGGCAGCACCTGACACAGCTTATGATTTATTGAATATTTATTTATTTATTGTATTTATTTTTATTTTTTGGTATTGGGGATCGAATTTAGGACCCTGCACTTGTGAGGCAGGTGGTGGTACCACTGAGCTGAATCCCTGGGCCCCATTAAACATATATTGAACAAGCCAGGTGTAGTGACACATGCCTGTCATCCCAGCACTCAGGAGGCTGACACAGGGGACTGTGCCACAAATTTGAGGCTAGCCCGGGCTACACAGTAAGACCTTATTTTAAAAAATAAAATTAAAAACTTATTGAACAAATGAGTGAAAAGGCTTATTTCAGCTTTTTCTTTCTCTTTACCAGGGATCAAATCCAGGGCCTCATGCATTCTGGGTAAGCACTTTATTACTGAGCTACATATCCAGCTCTAAGTTTTGGCTTTAATTGGATTTAAATTAAAGGTCAAGCAACAGCTGTACCAGCTCAGTATTCTTAGTGCAGTTTAGTGAGCCCTCTACACAAACCACTTGACCACCAGTGTCCAACCTCGTTAAGAAAGGGACAAGCATCGGCAACACGAAACCCCTCACCCCCAGTACTGAGGATTGAAGCCAGGGCCTTCACACTGAGCTACATCCCCAGTTTTTTTCATTTTTTAATTTTGAGACAAGATCTCAGTAAGTTGACCAGGATGGGCTTGAACTTGCAATCCTCTTGCCTCAGCCTCCCAGAATATTGGGATTGTAGACATGTGGCACCACGCGCAGCTGAAAAGAATCGATCTATATGTTAATGAAAAAATTCTAATCTAATGTTCATCGACTCTTATGGATCTCCCTTACTCACTCCGTCTAAGGAGGCAGGGTGATCACTAATGCTCTGGTGTCTGTGCCAGTCTCAGCCTGCAAACTGTGCACAAGTTCTGAATGCCATGAGGGATCACAGTCTACACCAGCTGGCAGTAGTAATGAGCACGTCTCATGCTCTTAACATTCTTCACCATGGTTATAAACTCAAGAGGCAGCTTCACCTGTTAATTTAGTTCACTACTGGAACAGTTTTAAAAATGAACAAGCTACTTTACTTGTCAACCTCAGTGTCTCTGTATCTCTTTTTTATTTTTTGGTTTTTTGAGACAGGGTCTCACAATGTAAGTTCAGGCTGTCCCTGAACTCATTATGTAGCCCAAGCTGGCTTTGAATTTGAGGCGATCTTCCCGCCTCAGCCTCATGAGTGCTAGGATTACAGGTATACACTGCCACGCCCAGCCACTGTATCTGTAAAATAGGAGGATGATAACTGTTTTGTCTCAAAGATTGGCCTTGAGATAATGTATTTGGAGTCTTTGAGCATAGTGAGGAATCAATAAAAGACACTGGTTTCCTGTAATGTTTCTAGATGTTTTCTTTCCATGGTAAGCGAGTTCCTCTTCACTGAACCATCAAACATGTATCTCCTGATTTAGCTTCCCTTGTGTTCCCATAGCATGAAAAATGCTCTTGTATTAATCATATGTATCCTGGCATGGGTATTGGGGAAGGGAGAGCCAGTATTTCCAATACTCACACTCAGTTCCAAAAGATTTGTCTTCCGTTCTGTTAAGAGCTCCAGTTCTTGAGGTGCACATGCATCTGATTGTACCACGCTATCTTCTCTCTGCTGCCATCTACTGACATAGCCAGGGAAGACTCTTGGCTCTGTTTTCTCATCAAATCCTATTATCCTAGAGAATATCATTGTCCAGTGGAGAATTCATTTTAGAAGACTCTTGACCATCCCCCTGAAGGCGACAGTCCTCCAACACTAATAATGCTCAGAGTCCTGCTTTACCCCATAGCAGCTCAGAAAAGGAGAAAGAAATACCTTTTGTTGATCCTGGTATATTGGTTATATATTCATGTGATGTGTAATAAGTCACCCCCAAATTTAACAGCCTAAAGCAGTACAGATTTATTATCTTAAACAGTTCCTAGGAAGTGAATGTGTGAGCAGCTTCGTGAGGTGGCCTGTGCCTATAGGCCTAGCTAATCAGGGGGCTGAGGTGGGAGGATCCCTGGAATTCAAGACCAGCCTGGGCAGCACAGCCCAAGCAAGGGAGGGAAGGAAGGAAGGAAGGGAAAACAGAAGGAAAAAAGAAGGGAAGGGAAAAGGAAGGAAAGGATGGAGGGAAGAAAAGAAAGGGAAAGAAAGAATGGAGGGTAACAGGGAGGGAGGGAGTCTCTGTGAACAGCTAACCCAGGATTGCCTGTGAGGCCAGACTGGGCTGGAGGTTTCACTAGAAGGTGGGTCGCTCACGCCCTTTGCTGGTGATTTGGTGCTGGTTATTTGTGGCAGGCTGTGCAGTTCCTTTCCGTATGGGCCTCCCCACATGGACTGCTTTAGTGAGCTCATGATGTGATTGACTGGCTTCTCCCAGAGCAAGTGACCCAACACGGGCCAGGGTGGAAGCCCAATGTCACACACTGACACTTTGCACACTATTCCGTGTCACCAGGTAACCCTTATGGAGTGTGGGAAGGGACAACCTTACGAGATCCATCTTGCGAGCCATCACCTGTGTACAAAATCTTCATAATAGTTCATGTTGTCTTAATGCTCTTTACTAGTTAGATTATATTTGTAATACAAATATAGTTAATAGTTATACTCTACATTTAATTAGAACACTAGGTAATAGGTATTAGATATCTGGTTTTATTTTACTTAGTTCTCAAAATGACCTGATAAAATAGATGCCTTTTTTTTTTTTTTGATAGGGTCTCAATATGTACTACAGTCTCGGTTTAAACTTGCTATGTAGCTCAAGATGGCCTTGCATTCATGAGCCACCTGCCTCAGTCTCCCAAGTTCTGGGATTACAGGAGTGCAGCACCATGCCCAGCCTGTTACCCCTTTCCACAGACAAAGAAATGAAGAACAGAGAAGTTAAATAACTTGTCTAAATGTTAATCTCAACCCAAGATAGTTTGGTTCTAGAGGCTGCTCGCACGTCCAGTGGAAAACTCTGCTGAAAGTGTCCTAGGTTACATTCTGTTGACTACAGATAGTACAGTTAGGGCTACGGCACCACTCCCCTCCACTCACCTGAACTGAGCAATGCCCAGAGCCAACCCCTTGATCCTTGTCCTAAGGCTTGCTACGCAGGAGCAGGGATAAGCAAACCGAAGACCCCTGAGCCTGCACTGGAAGATTCCAAATTCCCAAACCAGAACACATGCACACCAGACCTAGGAGCAAGCTCTGAAATAACATTTTTTTTTTCCTGGAATAACATTTCTTCGTTCGGAGCTCACTGAAGGTTCATGGATATGGACTGTGTCTCATACACCCAATTATGAGTTAATTATGGGAAAGGACATGCACAATAGATGCAGTTTTCATGACTCTAAATCCTGTTAAACATATTGTTAATCATGCTCTGAAAGACCCCAACAGGAGGCACCCCAAAACCGGGGCAACATTTTAACTCTTGCACCTTATGCCCTCAGCACTTGTGCCATTTTCATTTTGTAGGTGTGAGCTTGTTCACTCTGAGAACACTATTGCTTTTTTTTCTCTCTCTCTTTTGTTTTTTTTTGAGACAGGGTCTTGCTACGTAGTTCAGGATGGCCTCAGACTCGTGGCAATCCTCCTGCCTCAGCCTCCCGTGTTCTGGATTACAAGCATGCACCATTACACCTGGCTCACTTTAATAAGCTTTCTTACTTTTTTTTTCTTTACCATCATGTGACTTATCCAATTCTTTGTTCAGGGGCCCATCAGCCATGATAACACCTTCATTTTCTGTCTCGGGATTTGATATAAGAATACATTTTGTTTGAGTAATATGTTTGTGGTAGCCATCTTTTAAGATGATCCCAAGTGAATCCACTTTCAAGTAATCATAGAGTGGAGGCTTATTCCTCTTCAACACTATACCATGGTCGGTCTGCATGACCAACAGGATGTGGAAGAGATGAAAGAGTTATAAAAGGTCCTGTGGTACTTGTCTTGGTCACTCTCTCTCACTTTTGGATCACTTGCTATGGCTACGAGCTTTCATGCCATGAGCAATTCTCAGGAAAGATCTTTATGGTACATGTTATAGTTTATGTCTAGATATCCCCACAAAGCCTCATGTGCTCATAGGTGGGGCTGTTGGGAGTAACTGGAGCATGGGTGTGTGGTATTAGATTAGTCCATTGACTCATTTAGCATAGTTCTGGGTTTGAGTTATGGGTTTACTAGAGAGGGAAGACCCACCCTAGGTATGGGTGGTACCAACCAATAGGCTTGTAGCCTGTATGGAATGAAAAAAGGAAAGAAGGGAGTCACACTGCCTCCTGTCTACCCTGCCATGGACTGTTTCTCCTTCTATCATGCCACCCTCCCTGGAGCCAGATGACTATGGACTGAAACTCAACTGTGAGCTAAAATAAACCTTTCCTCTTTTAACTTGTGGGTGTTGAGTATTTTGTTCCAGCAAGAAAAAGTAACTAAGAGCACAGAACTAAAGCCTCCTGCTATCAGCCAAGTGAGCTTGCAAACAGATCTCCTTCCCAGTCAAACTTTCAAATGACTGTGGCCCTTACCAACACCTTGACTGCAACCTCAGCAAAGATACTAAGCTACAATCACTCAACCACATAGCCTGGACTCCTGTCCCTCCGAAACTCTAAGGTATTAAGTGTTTGCTATTTTAAGTTGTCAAGCTTCAGGGTAATTTAACATAGTAGTAGATAATGCTGAAACTGTCTTGTACTTCTATACACTTGATTTTAAAGGTTGTCTACTGAATATAATACCATTAATATTTTATCACAAAATACCAGAAAGGAGTTAGAGTGCCTTTAGATGGAAACTGGAGACTACTGTCACCTCTGTCCTTTAATACTGAAAGTCTGTAACCACAGTAGTTTCAGGATGGAGAAATTCACAGACTGCTACCTGGCATTTCCTTACTAGTTAAAAGAACCAAAGGGTTGTTATTTGCATTCCTTTTTGTCTTGGACTTTCTCCTAGTATCCATGTAGGATCTGTGTGTGTATCAGTTGACCTATGGACCAAGTACCAAGATAACCAATAAATCAGATCTTTCTGTTAGCTTAAACCCTCACCCCCAGTAGTCTCGATTCTATTCTCGGTTTAAAGCCAGCTCATTTGCTCACTCTATCTCTCATTTTCACTCTCTGGGACGAAGGCCCAAACTCTGCCCCCGCTGCCCCAGGCTTAAAAGCTGCTGCTCTGACTCTCAGGGGCAGGCTGAAGTCTCTACCTCAGATGCCTAACATGCTGGTGTCCTTGTCCTGCTGATAAATCTTTCCGCCTCAGTCAGTCTTAAATCTACCTAACATCTGGTGCTGAAACCTGGAAAGCTTTTGGAGGTGACTGATCCATAAGGCCACCCTTGTCATCCTACCCACAACACTGGCCATCCTCTCCAATCCAGGCTGCCATCCTCTGAGTCCAGTGAGTCTCTAAGTCTCTTCCAGGGGACATTGTCATTTTCTTCTGTTCATCAGTCCATCGGAAAATCCTAGCACTATACCTTGGTCCTGCCCAGCCTGGAGAACAGTCCCTTTGGCCTGACTCCTTGGGATATGGAGGAGACTGGTCACCATTACTGAAGGATACTCAGACAGCACTGAATGCAGGTCTATTTGTTGTTTCCTCTCCCATCTGCCTAGAGGCCTCACCCATTCCGCTGTGGGCAATTCCAATTTGGCCCTCCAACTGCCCAAAGACTCACCACTACTCTGTCTTCTTAAAAACTTAAAAACCCTCTATCCAGGAGCAGTAGCATTAATTAAAAAAAAATGTATTTTCTTCTGTAACATGGTTTAATAGATAATCGATGACTTTTGGAAGCTGGGCAAACTTCCAATTACCTGACCAAGGGTACAGTGGCAGAATAACAAAACACAAGACAAGATCTTTACTGCATAAATGGGGGACCCAGGATGGTCAGAGCCCTTATCAGGCTAAGAAACTGTCTCCTGGAGTCTGCCTCTGCCTCTGTTTATTGAACACGTGGCTTCTTGAAAGGGTAAGGGTTAGTGCAAGGAAGAGTGGAGTGGAGAACTCTGATGTGAGCAGGGTCCTAGCAACAAGGGAATGAGCCATTCCAGGAGGAATAGCTGCTAGGTTAATGAGAAATTTGTTTTTTCCTGTAGAGTAATTTCTGCTCTATGCAAGTTTTATGTACGAGTCATGGTGCCTACCAGATAACCCCTCTCAGTTTCTCTCTACCTCTGTATGCAAATACCCTTTCTGCCTTTTCTCTCTCTTTTTAATTAGAGAATACTTTATTAGTTTCTATAATGAAATCCAAATAAATAAGACCTTACCAGTTAATACAGTGCATTACTCCTGTACAAATAGAAAAAATAAATTAAGTTTAACGTTTCTAGACCAATATGGCTGTTAGTTTCTGTACAATGCCAACTCAATGCAGTAAACTAGACAACTTTTTCCAAAGTTGACAGCACAAAGTTTCCAAAAATTCAAATTTTATATATGTATGTATATATAT
>NW_022900948.1:29142934-29145281 GCF_012274545.1 Fukomys damarensis | reverse complement strand
TATATTTGTATAAAAAGACCAACAATAGCAGTATGTTATGCATCAACAGCAGCCACAGTTTTTCCAGGTTCTGCAGTCATCTGAACAAAATTATAGAGACATACAGCACATTCTGCCTTCTGACTCTTATTGGTGGGACTTATTCTGTTAAAATGAAAGAAATATTATAAGAAATCTCTATTGTGATTCAACTATGATACCCCCGAAAGAGAGAATTGTCTTATGTGTCTAATCTGTGTGTCTGTCTGTTAATCTATGGCCAAACAATCAACCTTGGACACGGGGAACTGCTGGATAAGACTCCCTCCATGGCTACAAAAGCAGCTGCCACAAATTTACTTCAATTTTCTCCATAATGGGTGGCTTCTCTGTTTTTCCCAGGGTCCCCAACCTCTGAGATTAGGGTAAATACAATTTAAACAGATCTGTGTAAGACCACAGTGGCCATCCTGGGCTACATGGTGAGTTCAAGTTCAAGCACAGTCTGAACTACAAAGCAAGATCCTGTCTCAAAAAACTGAAAAAACTAAAAATAAAGATAATTAAAAAAAAAACTACAATGGCCATGGTGTGCCCTGCCCCACAATGACAGCAACAACACACACTGAAATACAAACTCCAAGCCCATGCCAAGGAAATACAGGACAAACTGAAATAAAACAAAATATGAATGCCAAGAAAAAACACTGGTAAAAAAGATTTTTAAAAGGGGGGATCTAAACCTCCAGTCTGAAATCTAAACCCAAGTAAGTATGTAGAATAAGTCAAACTCCAAGGCCAAACGTCAGGTAAAAAGTTACCCTCAGGTTATACACAACTTTCACTGACTCCCAGCAGATTAGCTAAATTGATTACTCTCTTGGAATTCGAAAAGAGAAAACAGGCTTCCTGACCAGCCACAAGAAGATAAATGAGGGATTGTTAAGAAAAAAATAAACACAAACAAACAAAAAAACCTGACTGGTAACTTCTTAACTGATTGGTGAACTTCCTTTAAATTCTGTGGTTTAAATTAACATTTTTGTCTGAACATGCTTAAAAGATTTCTTATAAACAGCTTTGGAAAGATTCTTGAATTTAAGGGTTAACTTGCTTTTTTGTTGGTTTCACTCAAGGTCATCTAAAGTCTTAAAGCATTATCAGCCCTAACTAAAAAATAACAACTTTGTGTTCTTTTTCTATTTTCTGTTGGTACTGAGAACATTTACCATTCAAGGTTATTTAAAAGCCTGTTATTCAGCCAGCTCCAATGAAAAAGTAACATCTGTGAGTTAACTCTGAGATAATAATATACCAAAAAACATTTTAAAATCCAAGTGACTACTAGGCTTGTTACAAAAGAAAACCAGCATAAATTATATAAAGAAAGTTATAAATATAAAATATACTTTTGGAAGCCAAGCCTGATTATAACTATCACAAAGGATATTATTTGGGTCTGGCTTTCAAACTCTTCTTGGTAAAAAAATCTGTTTGTTTTTTGAGACAGGATCTCACTATGCAGTTTAGGCTGGCCTTGAACTCACTGTGCTCACTGTGTAGCCCAGGCTGGCTTTGAACTCACAGCAATCCTCCTGCCTCAGCCTCCCAACTGCTGGGATTATAGGTGTGCACCACCATGTCTGGCCTAATTTTTATTATTTTTTTACTAATCATTATTCTTAAATATTGGTGGTTCCACTGCCTGCCTCGCAAGTGCAAGGACCCGAGTTGGATCCCTGGTACCAAAAAAAAAAAAAAAAAAAAAAAAAAGAGCAAAAAAATATTCTTAAGTAATTCTCTTTGGTTCCTATTTGTACAACTATCTTCTTTAGTTAATTTCTTTCAGAATACCAGAGTCTTAATAATAGGCCTTGGACCAACACCCAAACCTACTACAAAAACTCATTTGGAAAAGAAGCAGCAAGATAAATCATGTACTGGTACAAATTCCCTATGATAAATGTTGTTAGATTTCCCTTGCCTTAAGATGGCTGCCACAGAGAATAGCAGCCTCCACGTTAAAATACAGCTTCTCCCAACAAAGGGCAAGCTTCTTCTTCCCATGATGCTTCTTCTCCTACCAAAAGAGTAACCTGACACTTGCTATCTCCTAGCAGCTAGTGATGTCACAGGCTCCTCCAATCCCTTAATGCCACCTCACTCAACTCCAGTTTGGGTGAACCCCACCCACTCCTATAAAAGAAGTTCCCTGTTCTGCCATGTTGCTTTTCCTTTGTTAGAAGACAGCCCAGCAGATCTTCCCCATGATAAAGGCTTGTTGTAGTCCTGGTCTGGTCCTTGCTTTTTGGCTCTTTTACCTAACAAATGTGTGTGTGTGTGTGTGTGTGTATGTATGTGTATATAT
>NW_022900948.1:29020743-29142916 GCF_012274545.1 Fukomys damarensis | reverse complement strand
ATATATATATATCCAAAATGTACCATAATATTTTGCTAAACAAATTTTGCGGTGGGGGGAGAAAAGGGAAAAATTTATACAATCTGGCCAAGTGTGGTAGTGCATACCTGTAATTCCAGCACTCTGGAACCTGAGGTAGGAGCATTGCCATGAGTTTGAGGCTAGCTTGGGCTACACAGTTAATCAATCCCCCCACCTCAAAATGATTTATATGACTGGAATAGAAACTAGCATATAATGACTGGCTGGGTGTGGTGGCTCATGCCTGTAATCCCAGCACTTGGGAGGCTGAGGCAGGAGGATCACTGTGAGTTCAAGACCAGCCTGGGCTACATAGTGAGTTCCAGGTCAGTCTCAACTACATAGTGAGACCCTGTCTCAAAAACAAACAAAAAGAAAATAGCGTATACAAAAACCCATTTGGATGTCATCACCTGGCTTAAGGCTCAGCTCTAAGCTCAAAATCACCCTACTTCTGATGATCAGCAAACGAAAAAGTCCCCTAGTGTCCCTACTCAGTTTGAAGCAGGTAGATATGACTGTTTTGTCCCTTGTTGATGATTTGATTTTTCTGATTCATCAGGAGACATATGATGACAAAAGGGTTAAATACTCAGCATCCAAACTTCTTTGATAATATCTTTCTTCCCAGCACCTATTGGACAGTCCTGAAACTCTGCACGAATGAGGAATAAAGACAGTATGAGAAACTACAGTACTCTGAAGAGAAACTGAGGACATCAGAAAATGGAAAGATATCCTGTTTCTGGATATGCAGAACAAATATAGTCAAAATGGCCATATTTTCAAAATTGATATATAGATCTAGTAAAATCCCAATCAAAATTCCAACAGCAGTCTTCACAGAACTGGAGAAACAATCCTAAAATTCGTATAGAACCAGAAGAGACCCAGAATGGCAAAAGCAAACCTGGGTAGAGAGCAAAGCGGGAGGCATCACAGTTCTGGATTTGAAGTTGTATTACAAAGGTATCATGATAAAAACAGCATGGTACTGGCAAAAATAGGCTTGAGGACCAGTGGAACAGAATAGTGGGTGAAGAAACAACTATTTGATATTTGACAAAGAGGCCAAAGACATGCACTGGAGGAAGACAGCCTCTTTAATACACGATATCGGGAAAATTCTGCTGTCCTTACGCAAAGATGAGTCTAGGGCATATTACGTGCCATGTACTAAGCTAAAATCAAAATGGATCAAAAATCTAAATGTTAAAGCAGAAATGACCTGTTGGAAGACAAGACAGATAAAACTCTTGAAGCCATAGGTGCAGGCAAGGAAATTTAACAGAACCCCAGTTGCACAAGAAATAGTTCTAAGAATCAAGAGATGGGATCATATTAAATTATAAAGCTTTTGCAAAGCAAAAGATACAACTGATAGGGTGAAAAGAGGGGAAAACACTTTTTGTAAGACTTAAGTCTCACTTTTACTCCTGGAGTGTGGAGGCTTCCACAATGCTGGGCTCGGAAGCTCAGCGAGGCTCCAGGAGTTTGTCGGACAGCGAGAGTCACCCAGGAAGGAACACACCAGGCAAGTTGGCAAATAGACCTTTATTAGTCTGGCCAGACGACACTCCCCAAGCCAAGCAGCTCAGAGAGGCGGCTAGCTCAGAAACAGAGGCCATTTTATATAGGGCTAAGGGGGGGTTTACACATAAAACTTACAGGAAGAGGACAAAGGCAAAGAATCAGTTGATCTGAGCTAGTGGTCATCAAGCATATACTTGACCGTCACGTACTGGTGATCAGCAGAGCGATTATCCATTATTCCATTTACAACTTAGATTATAATGTTCAGAACATTCAACTACAGGCAAGTAAGGAGTGGCCACTTCTTACTTTGTGTTGGGTCTCTGTGTTCACTACAGTTTCCATTTAGTTTCCCAGCTACTTCAAAGCAGTTACCTAACAATTCACAATCATTAGTTATCCTATAAGGGATGGGGGGGAGCGACAGTCTCTAGGTCATTTGCTGGTCAACATGGAGTCGCTCTGGTTCAGTCAGGCTCTTACACTTTTGTTGTTTTTTGGAGATAGGAGCTCACTATGTAGTTCAGCCTGACCTTTGAACTCTAAGTGATTCTCCTGCCTCAGCCTTCTGAGTGCTGGGATTACGTGAATATGCTACCATGTCTGACAGAGAGGGAAAATTTTTGCCAGCAATTCCTTATACAGAGGACTCATATCTAGGATATATAAGGAACTTAAACAATCAGACCCCCCCCACCTAAAAGACTCAATCAAAACCTGGGCAAGTGAAATGAATAGACACTTCATGGGAGGCCAATAAATACAAGAAGAAATGCTCAACATCACTAGCCATTAGAGAAATACAAATGAAAACAACATTAAGATTCTATCTTACCCTAGAAGGAATGGCCGTCATCAAGAAATCAAATAACAAATGCTAGTGAGGCTTTGTGTGGCGGGGGGCGGACCCTTCTACACTGTTGATGGGAATATAAACTAGTACAACCACTATGGAAATCAGTATGGAGATTCCTCAAAAACTAAAACTAGGAATTCCTTTTCACTCAGCTATTCCCTTTCTAGGTGTCTTCTTGAAAGAGTTAAAGACATCATATTACAATGATACATAGTTATCGCAGCAAAATTTATAAATCTTAGAAGTGGCCTATATGTCCATCAACCGATGAATAGATGAAGAAAATATGATATTTATACTCAATGGAATACTACTCTGCCAAAAAGAATGCTAAATTTGAGTCATTTGTAGGAAAATGGATGCATCTTAGACCGTAATGTTAAGTGAAATAATCAGACACACAAGTTTAAATATCACCCAGTTCCTCTTATATGAGAAACCCAGAGTAAAAATAAAGAGCAAAATAAGAGATGGATAATAGGAAGTAGGGAGACAGATCATTCTCAAAGGGAGAAGAGGATCAAGAGATGGAGGGAGAGGATGAGAGGGAAGGGATACAGGATGAAAAAAATTAATTCAGAAGTGTTATGTACATGTACCAACTCTGCATAAGGAATGTAAGCACTATGTCCTACATATATACACTAATAAAGCCAAACAAAAAACATAAACATTACAAGATAAAAGTAAATTCAACAAACATCCTTTCCCTCCTCGAGCTAAAGGGTCACATGGATTGTCCCCAGACTTCTGGGAATGGGACCAACCATTCAAAATCCAAGACCAACCTCAGCTTCTCCTTTCCCAGTCTGCCAGGACTTGCTGCTGATAACGGACCAGGACCCAGTTCTTTTTGTTTGTTTGTTTGTTGTGTTTTTTTTTTTTCTGTTTTGTTTTGTTGAGTCATAGTCTCATTATGTAGTTGAGACTGACCTGGAACTCACTATGTAGCCCAGGCTGGTCTCGAAGTCACAGCGATCCTCCTGCCTCAGCCTCCCCAGTGCTAAAATTCCTGGCGTGCACCACCACGCACCACGCCCATCTGTGCACGCCCATCTTTTTTTTTTTTTTTTTGAGGCAAGGTCTCACTGTGTAGCCCAGGTTGGACTCAAATTCATGGCAATCCTCCTGCCTCAGCCTCCCAGGTGCTGGAATTATAGGTATGCACCATTCTATCTGGCCATTTATTTATTTATTTTTATGAGATAGGGTCTTGCTATATAGTTCAGGCTGGCCTTGAGCTCACTATGTAGCTCATGCACACCATGCCTGGCCAGACCCCAGTTCTAAAGCTCCCATGATCCCTACCACCCAAACAGAATCCAGGGTTTGTCTAAAGGTAGCAGGTAAGCCAAGCCCTTTTCTTTTAGATATGGGAACCATGTCTTTGCTTTCAATCCCCTTCTTTGTCTCACTTAGGGGGCTGATGGCCTTATCACCATACCAAGCCTCTGCCTTACACCTTAAAAACAATAATTTTCACACATTCCTTTCTAGCACTTCCAACCTGTCCCCATTAATGGGATGAAATATGCTTTCCGAATTACATTCCACCATTACCATTCAGAGCTCTCCAACCTTAGCTGGTCTTCTGGTTGGCCCATCCCCCTTCTCAACCCAGATGCTTCAAACTTTTCCTCATGTTCTAGTCCAATAAGTCAACCCCACCATGTGGGAAACTAAATACCCTCAGTAGCTTCTTACCACACTCCTATCAAGGTTGACCTCAAAGACCCCACACCAACAGGACATAAGCCATCTGGGGACTCGAAGCTACTCTCTCCAAACTCCTCTGACTCCTCCATTTCTCCTCCTTTATAGCCAACCCAGAAAAACATTGATCAACATGATCGAAGTGACAAACTGAGCCAATCCATGACTATCCACCTACTACTCTGTGACCTTATTCGGCTACTCCTCAAAGACCACCACCAGGGATTTCATAACTTTTTCTCCTGATAACCTCTCAGCCTGACTAGAGGTACCTGTATTACACTGGGTCTCAATTCATCTAGCCCCAAACTCACCACCATCTATTTGATCTTCATAACCCCTGAACACTCCTTCAATCTCACCCTCAACCTTTTCTTTTTTTGTTTTTTTGTATGTACTTGAGACTGACCTGGAACTCACTAGTAGCCCTGGCTGGTTGTGAAGTCACAGCGATTCTCCTGCCTCAGCCTCCCTAGTGCTGGGATCACCCTCAACCTTTAAACAGATAAATCCCTTTCTGGGCCAAGACAGCTAGCTGTGCCTATCTCTATCATCTTCAGTTTATATGGCAATCCCCACTTCCAGATAAGCCTAATCAATTACCTAATTAAGGCACAACTTGCTCTACAAAAGGCCCAAGCTTTAAAGATAAGACCAACACACCCTTAAATCACATCTAACAGCCTTGGCAGACAGAGCCACCAAACTCAGATGTGTTTCACTAATTTCTCTAAATTCGCTATAACTACCCTCTCCCCATTACTGGTCCCATAACCCTTGATATTCCCTCTTCTATCAAGCCCCCTTTACATTTCCTGTGAGTTAACATTTAACAGTCCCTTCACGGAGAATATTTCTCAATGTAACCAAATCATCACTTTCAAGAGCCCTCAAAGACTATGAGTTTCATTGGCTCAATTATAGCATCTCAATCAATCACCAACAAATCCCTCCTAGGGGAAAAAACATAATCCTAAACAACGCCCCAACACAGCAGAAAGTGCCCAAAAGGTTACCCAGTTTGTAAGCTCTAAGTTTAAAGAAAACAAAGACACTCTGCTTCAAAGAAAGAAAAGAAGCAGGGGAAAGAAAGCTATCCTGAGAGAGGGTAGGGGGTTCCAGAGAAATGGATGATTTCTGGGCCCTTTGTTCTCGGCTATTTGATTGGGTGCCAGAGCCCCTCTCCCTACTTGGAACCTGTCATAACCCAATTGGTTCTCTGGGTGGTCAGAGAAGGATCTTAGCCTCTAAGACCCTTAACCCCCATGGCATCATACGGTGCACATTCCTAAGTGGTCTTTATTTGATTTTCTCTTGCCCTGTCAGGCCCAATCTCTATAATTTATAGGTTGGTGAAAATGAACCTTACATACAAGGTTGAGTCAGTAATTAAATAAAGGGAAACACACAAGAGAATATATACGTGTGTGAGTGTGTGTGTGTGTGTGTGTGTGTGTGTACTACTGAATAAGAGCTTTTTAGTGGCTGCCCCTTGTTTCCTTTGCATTTTATTGAAGATGGGGAAGGGCTAATTTGGTTAGGGTGCCTGCCTGGCTTATCTGCTTTTTCTTGTCTTGTTAACAGCTTCCTCAGTAAAGCTTTAACTCTTTCTGATCAGGATTAGCCAGACCCTTTCCAATCTATAGACTCCTTCCCCCTACACTTGCTGAACCCAACATCTTTCTTTTTACTTTTTTCTATTTCTCCATAACAAAAGGCTGAAATATTATTTTAAAGCACCCCCCCCAATTCACAGCAGTTTAACTTCTACTCTAGCACTGACTTTTTTTTTGTACTGGGGATCAAACTCTAGACTTTGCACTTATAAGGCAGGCAGTGGAACCACTGAGCTAAATCCGCAGCCCTAATTTCTTTTTCTTTTTTTTTTCTTTGGTACCGGGGATTGAACTCAGGACCTTGGGCTTGCAAGGCAGGCCACCGAACCGCTGAGCTAAATCCCTGGCCCCTTCCAGCCCTAATAATTTCTATTCTAGATAGGTGAAAAGCTAGCTAACTTTCTCATTCCATCCCTCATTCCATTTAGGGCCCAAGCTCCACCTCCTACCCCAGGCTTAAAGGTTGTTGCCCTGCCTCTTGGGGGTGGGCTGAAGTCACTACTTCTGAGTCTAACTTGCTGCTGTACCTTTGCTAATAAATCTGCCCCTATTGGTGATCTCTGGGTCTTAAATATATCTAGCATTTTCATTGTTTATAATACTAAAAGCTGACATTTATTGAGTATTTACTGTGTGCCAGGTACTATACTAAGATTACTACATACTGTATTCATTAATTTATTTTTGTTCCCATTTTTAGATGGCAGAATACAGACACAAAAGGTTAAAGCAGGACTCAATCCTCAGGTGTCAAAGCTGAGATTTGAACTCAAGAAAACTAATCCACTGTTAATCACTGTGTCTGAATTCTTTTTTTGTTTTGTTTTGTTTTTTGAGACAGGATCTCACTATGTAGTTGAGACTGACCTGCAACTCACTATGTAGCTCAGGCTGGTCTCAAACTCACAGTGATCCTCCTGCCTCAGCCTCCCGAGTGCTTGGATTACAGGTGTGTGTCACCATGTCGGGCCTTGAATTCTTTTTTTTTTTTTTGGTATTGGTGATCAAACTCAGGACTTCATGCTTGTGAGAAAGGCAACAGAACCTCTGAGCTAAATCCCCGGCCCTTGTGGCTGAATTCTTACTAGGCAGAAATTCCCAAAACCCTCAAGACAAAGAGCAGGCTTAAGGAATAACACCAGATAAAAGGCAAAAGAATAATCAGTAAGTTAAATTTATCTTTCTTCTGATACTGTTACCTTAACTGCGGGAAGCTGAAAGTGCCAGGAAATGTACAAATGCTTTTGGGGTAGAAATTTTTCCCATCTTTTTTTTTTTTTTTTTTTGGTACTGGGGATTGAATTTGGGTCCTTGGGCTTGTGAGGCAGGCGGCCAAACCACTGAGCCAAATCCCCTGCCCTCCCATCTTCTTAAATAACCTTTATTCTGAATGTCCATTTGAGATTTGTTTTTTATTTTAACTGTACCCTACTTTGGTGTACAGTGTAATAATTTAAGTATATAATGTATAATGATCAAAACAGGATAATTGGCATTTCTATCCCTTTAAACATTTTTTTCCTTGAGATTCACACTAGTTCCTTCTGCGCCATAGTTTTTGTAATATATAGCCAGCCGAGGAAACAAAACAGAATCCTCCTCAGGTTTTATCAGTCACACAGATCTTGGTTATATTTTAAGTCACACCCAAACTCACAAAAGTCTTTTACCTGAAAATGTTGGTTAAGAATTTTAGGTATCGTTACTTGATTAAGGCTATTTTCCCACTGGCTTACAAAAAAGACTGAAAATGACTCATCATCAAAATGCTTAAGTGTCAAGCTTTACACCAAGTGGTCAACAAGAGTGAGCCTCAGAGGACTTCCTTCCTCCAGAGCAAAGGAAGTGTGAGATTTAAGAACTTGACCCTTAGCGCCTGGCAGACCTTCTGCCTTTGAATCTTGGCTCACTACTTAACGCATTTCAGAGTCATGCACAGCTTCAGAGAACGACAGGACCCGAATTGATGCACCACGAGCGCCTGACATATAGAAAACAGTAATTGCTTGATATGGAGTAAATAAATGTTTCGTATTAAAATAATTATCTCAGTCATGGATCCATGCAAAACAAAAAGTGCGCATCATAATTTACTCTTGAGCAAACATCAATTGCTAAAAACATATTCTCAAGTTCTAAAAACATGCATAACATGTTTAACCGCCGTAAAATAGTGACACATCAATGCAAGTTTATCTCTTACTGCAAATGTGTAGTTAGTGGGCTGCAAAGCAGCATCAGGTATCCCCTCTAGTAGCATGTTGCTATTTTAAGATGTAGCACACTAAAAAAAACAAAAAACAAAAGATTATTGAACAGTAGTAAAAACTTCCGTTTAGAGTTTTGCTTGTGTATAACTTTACAAACTGTAGATGAAAAATATTCCTGAAATTTGTGTGTAGGTTTAGGAACGCAATTTTAGATGACCGTTAAAGCTTTTTAAAAAAGCCTAGCCTCTCTTCAAGGTTCAGCTGAGGTGGATTCCCTGAGTCACACTCTGGCTTCTCTCCAGGGAACTGCAAACCCTACCTTACGAATCTCGGTGCTAGGGACCCGGCCACTCCCGGCCCCGCCCCTGCCTAGCCACCGGGTCCAGGCCCTGCCCCAACAGCGCCGCCTGCATCTCCCATGAGCCTCTTCGGCTGTCACTCAGAAGGGAAACATCTGCCCTGAAGCAGCCGTTAAAATGCTAATCGCATACATACACATACGTACATACATACATGCATACATAACTAGATAAATAAATATACAAATAAAAGTACAATGAGAATCCCTTTGGGCTGCGGCCTCAGGGTCCAAGTGGAAGGCGGGACTTCCGCTCTCTGGGGTTTACGTCAGTCAGGAGGCGGAAGCGCGGCAGGGCGAGCAGGTTGTGGCTCTGGGTAGCTCTGTTTTTGCCTGTGTGGTCACGCGGCTGTCCAGCCGACAGTGCGGATCCCAGGGCGCCCTACAGTCCTAGGTAAGTAGGACAGCCTGGCGTCGCCGTGAAGCATAGTGTGGTCCTGGCACTGACCTGCCACTGCCGTCTTCGTTGCCACGGGGAAGCGGTCTCTCCGCCGCCCTCACCGAAGGCTTCTCGCTTTTCCCGTTTCCTTCGTCTCCTAGCCTGCTTTCCACCCGTGCTGCCCGCCGGCAGGGCCCCTTCTGAGACGCCCTTCAGTCCTGGAACGTGCCTTTCACAATTTGGCTGTTACGCCCACAGTCCCAACCCGCCTTCGTTTCGCCCCTTGACTCAGCCGCAGCAGACACCTGACGATTCGTTTAAAACTGGCGTCTGTTTTGTAGCCCGATTATCCCGGGCTCTCCCGAAAGAATCAAGCATCTTATAAAAAATTAGTTCGTTGCCTCTGAAGCACTGCTCACCCGCCCCCATTTTTCTTCTAGATACCAGGGATTGAACCCAGGGCCTTCTCACTGTTACATCTCCAACCCTTTTTTATTCTGAGGCAGGGTCTTGTTAATTCTCTGAATTGCCCAGGCTGGTCTAGAACGTACCATCCTCCTGCTTCAGTCTCCCAAGAGTGCTGGGCTTGCAAGCATGCACAACCATGCCTGGGTGGAAGCTTTTTTGGTGTGGTTGCTTGAATAAGAATTTTCCCACTGAGTTCTATGTTCCTTATTTTGGGATCTCTCCTTTTTTTTTCCCCCTCTATGGGGGCTCGAACTCAGGACCTTGTGCATCTGAGGCAGGCGTGGTGCTGCTAAACTGATCCCTGTTTTAAAAAGCAGGAAGTGTGGAAACCAACAGCCTGAAGTGTTCTCATTAGCTTTGTGACCGTGGACCTCCAAATGTATAAAATGATCATAAGTAAAAGAACCAGTTTCAAGTATCTTACACAATATCTGGTGCAGAGTAGGTACCTGATTAATGTTAGATACCTTTTTAGCTTTCAGAATACACAATGATTGCTGTGAATATTTTTTAAATGAATGGAGAGGCACCATAAATGAGTGGTTTTTCTTCCTAGTACTTCGATCATATGGACAGTGTCAACTGTTGATATATTTGGTAGCATTTGGTAAGTACAACTTAATGTGTATGAAAGTATATTGCATATTAAAATATGTATTTAATATGTGTTAATAATATATGTGATATTAACAGCTTCAAGAACATTACATTAAATGTGACCCTTTAAATTTGTGATTTAAGTCTCTGCTTTTCAGAGGTATCTTTTTTTTTTTTCCTGTTTGTTTGTTCTTTGGTATTGGGGATCGAACGCCGGTCCTTGCACTTGCAAGGCAGGCGGTGAAACCACTGAGCTAAATTCCTGGCCCCAGAGGTATCTTTTTGAAGAGAATAAAAAATTGCAAACAGGCTAGCTGTTCTTAACTTTTAGTTTACAATTAAAGTATGGTACATTTTAGATGTGTGTGCATACATTTTTCACAGGTAATGTAAAGGGCTGATCAGTTGCCCCTGAGCACAATTGAAACAACAGGAAGATGGCAGCAAACTCTTCAGGACAAGGTAATGCATGTTGGAATTTCTATTATTACTAGAAACTTTTTCCACATATAGTAAATGCATTTGAATTAGAAAACATTTAGTATAGGGCAGTTACAACAGCCAGAATTAAAAAATGAATAATAAAGTGAATCTCCACATTTGAAATCAGCCCAGTATTTTACCAGATACACAATATCTTTAATATTCTTAGTCGTTTATTTTCACTAGTGTTAAAGATTATTCATGTTGTAAACCACCAATATCTGTGGTTTTTTTTTGTTTTTGGTTCCTGGGATTGAACTTGGGACCTTGTGCTTGCGAGGCAGGCAGCAGCACCACTGACTATATCCTAGGCCCTGTGTTTTGTTTTTTTACTTGAAGTCAGAATCACTTTTACATTGTGATCTGGCAATATCCATGCCTTTGTCTTCATTGTTCTAAAAACTTTCACACACATTTCACCTGTGTTATATCTCACCAAATCAAGCAAGACACATGTGTTGCCTTTTATTTTAATGTTTTATAAAAGTAAAATTTAATCTCTAGAATATTAAATCACACTTTGTAAGTAATTTCCTATTTGAAAAGTTGAGGTAGGCCTCTTTCCTTTCCTTATCAAGTCTGACTTTGATTTTTATGCAAGAGTACAATGAATGTTTAAATTAAATGATTTATTACATATTACAGTAAGAGACACATCGCCATTAATCCCCCTCAAAATATTCTCCCTCTCTCTTTTTGTTTGGGTACCAGGGTCCTTGCACTTGTGATGCAGATGGTAGAACCACTAAGCTAAATCCCCGGCCCTCTCTCCCTCTCTTTGAACGCACTTATTCCATTGTTCTTGCCACAGTTATGGAAGGCCCTATTTGGAATGTCTTTAGTGACACTGTTGCGGCTTCCTTGATGTCCCGAATCAGTTCAAAGCATTTACCTTTTATGGTCATTTTTACTTTGGAAAAGAACCAGAGGATCTGGCTCACATAGTGCCAGATCTGGTAAATGAGATGAGGACATGCCATAATATTTTTATAAGCCTGCCTTTCTGTTTGATGGTACTCGGCAGCAGTATTCACCTTATTTTTTTTTGTCATACCTTTTTTTTTTTTTCAGCTTTAATTGAGTTTATTGGTACATTTTAGGTATACAGTACAGTTACATTCATTGTTGGGATCTTGTACCTCTACATGACAGGTCTTGGTTCTCATTTTTTCCCCTTACCCCTGCCCTCCCTTCACCCCCTCCTCCCCTTCCCATCTACAAACACTTTATTTATGTCATACCTTTTAAAGATACAAAAGAGGACATCCAGAACTGGGATAACTGAAGTGAGGAGTATTTTGAGGGGGTTAATGACAGTATATCTTTTTATTTTATTTATTTATTTTTGGTACTGGGGATTGAACTTGGGTCCTTGCGCTTGGGAGACAGGCAGCAGAACCACTGAGCTAAATCCCCAGCCTTGTATGTTTTTTACCATAACAAATTTTTAAAAATTTAAACATTTACTGAAATTTTCAGTCACCCCTTTTATGTTTGACCCACCATCATTTTTAAAAACTATTTTCTCCGATCTGTTTAGTTTTGTTGTTTTTGGTTTTTTTGAGACAGTGTCTTGCTGTGTAGTTCAGGCTGGCCTTGAACTCTTGGGCATCTTCTTGCTTGCCTCAGCCTCCCAAATGTAGGGATTGCAGGCATGTGCCACCATGCCTGGCTGAGTTTTGTTTTAATATTAGTTTTGTGTTAAATGTGACAAGATGAAGTCATAAAGTATATACGTATTTTGTTAGTGTCTTTTACTACATTGCTTATGAGATTTATATTTTGCATGGATCAGTAATACATCACAATTTATTGTGTGTAAGTACATCACAATTTATCCTTCTCTTTGTGGGCTTTGGAATTGTCTCAGTTTTGACCACTGTGAATAAAACTGTTTTATAAGTCTTTTTGTAGATACAGATTTCATTTTTCTTGATAAATATCTAGGAAAGGTTATCACCAATGCTTGCCAAAAATGTCCTATTTTAGAGTCCTAGCAATGTGAGAGTTATGTTTACTGTACCTTTAGTTCTGTCAAGTCTTTTTAATTTTAGCAATTCTAGACTGAAGTGACATCTTGTAATACTGTATTAACTTACATTTACATGACAGTGTACTTTTTTCCCATTTTTGGACATTGTACATCTTCCTGAATGTTTGCTCATTTTAAAAAATTAGGTTATTTCTCCTTTTCAAGTTGTTTTGTTTCATTTTGTTTGAGTAAGGATAAAGCCCACCCAAGGTCAGATAAAGTTTTTCTTTAATTCCTCCCAGTTTTGTTTGTATTTGCATTATATTTTTGGTCTTGTTCTTTTTTTTTTGGTACCGGGGATTGAACTTGGGTCCTTGCGCTTGCAAGGCAGGCCACTGAACCGCTGAGCTAAATCGCCGGCCCTGGTCTTGTTCTTATCTGTATGTAATGTGTTCTTTTTTTTCTGGATGCTTTCAAAGTATTTTTTTTCCTTTGTATTTCAGAAGCTTGACTATGATATATCTAGGGACAGTTTTCTTGCTTGGGATTTCTTGATCATTTTGGATCTGTATGTCGATGTCTTTCACTAAATTTGGGACATTTTGCAGATAAAAATTTTTTTGAATTAAAATTTTCCTTTTATTCTGGGACTACTTTGCTTATTTTTTCTCAACAGTTTTTCCGTTTAAGTTTCAGATTGGGTAATTTCTAATGCTCTAATTTAAAGTTTAATAACTATTCTGCCGTCTTCAATCTGGTGTTAATTTAGTCCAAGGAACATTTTGTTTCAATTATTTTTATCTCTAGAATTTCCTTTTGGGTATTTTCTGTAGCTCATGTTTCTCTGTTAAAATGTCCACTTTTCGGAAAATGTGCCTATTTTCCTAGAGTTCTTGGACATATTTATAAATCTGATTTAAAGTCCTTGACTCTTCATTGAATCATCTGGGTCATCTTGCTGTTGTTTTCTACTGACTGCATGTTTTCTCTTATGGGCCACATTTTTCTTTTCCTTCTGTGATCAGTGATTTATTATTGGATACTAGACATTGAACTGAAACATTATAGAGACTCTGGATTTTGTTATTTTCTTCAGAAATGTGATTTTTATTCCAGCAGACAACTTGCCTCGATTCAGACACCAAATTCTTGTCTCCTTGGTGTTGGACAGCAACTTAAATCTTGCTTCATTGTCTTCAGCGTCCAGGTGCTACATTATTTTGCACTCTTTTGCATCTCCCTTAGATACGTGTGAGAACGTAATAGTGAGAGAACGCTTTGGTTAGGTTTTATTTGCAAATATTGGGCTTTGTTCCTTTTGCTTTCCCTCTCAGGTCTCACCCCTAGTTTTCTGTCTACAATTCTACCGTCAGTTCTGTCCTTTGATATTTCAAGCTAGTAAGTCAGGGTCACCTGAGCTCTTTGTGGATGGGTAAGGGGAGTATGTCAAGCAAAAAGCCACCAGTTCTTAGATTCAGTAGTTACAGTTTCTCACTGGTTTAGCTTGGTCTTCAATGTCTTCAAATAATGAATTTACAAACAAAAGTTTCTCCAAAATGTATCTATTTGTGACCAAAATTACTCTGCTGGTTCTGGAAGTTAGAAGACTGCTGATTCTGTTTTGGATTATTAATCATATTTAGGAACAAACTAAAGGCTACACTAAATTTATAGAAATGTAATATATATAGGTGCCAGTTTGGTGACACACTGTTGTAATCCCAGTACTTGGGAGGCTGAGGCAGGAGGTTTGCCGTGAGTTCAAGGCCAGCTTGGGTTACATAGTGAGTTCATAGCCTGAACTACAGAGAACTACAGACTGAACTACAGAGAAAGACCCTCTCTCAAACATAACAAAACAAGACAAACAGTATGTATAGGTTAAACATCCTTAATCCAAAAATTCAAAATCTGTGCACGTCTCAAAATCTGAAATCTTTGAAGTGGCAACAATGCCACTAGTGGAAAATTCCTCATTTGACTTCAGCTCATTTGACTTCAATATTACATTTCTTCTTTTATTTGAGATGGGGTCTTGGCTAAGTGTTTAGACTACACTTGAACTTGCAGTCTTTCTGGCTCAGCCTCCCAGATAGCAGGAATTACAGGCATTCATGGTGCCTGAAAGTATTATATGAGATTACCATTAGATTATACATAGAAAGTGTATGTGAAACAAATGAATTTCATGTGTAGACTTTGGTGTCGTGCCCAAGATAGCATATTATGTATCTGCAGGCATTCCAGAATCTTTTTTTTTTTTTTTTTTTTTTTTTTTGGGGGTTTTTTTTTTTTTTTTTTTTTTTTTGAGACAGGGTCTCACTATGTAGTTGAGACTGACCTGGAATTCAGTATGTAGCCTAGGCTGGTCTCAAACTCACAGTGATCCTCCTGCCTCTGCCTCCTGAGTGCTGGGATTACAGGCATGCGCCACCATGCCTGGCTACATTCCAGAATCTTAAAGAAGTCCAAAATACTTACGGTCTCAAGCATTTTGTATAAGGGATAATCAACCTTCCTCGTAAAAAGATAGTTAAGCTGACAGCTTTCACAGCTGTAACCCCTACTACTTTTCTGACTGTCAAATAACCATATATGATTTATGTGCTCTGTGGACTAATAACAGGTCCAAAAGTCTCTGACCTTTTCTTTATTTTATTTTTTCCCCTTTATATAATTATAAAGGTTCAGATTAAAAAATTTAACTTGGGTTCTGTCCCTAGCATCCTTCTCCCTCCCCAAACCCTCAACCCTCCTGACACTCCCGCCCCGCTGTGAGCCAACATGAAAACTAAGAGAAGTCTATTTATAAAAGAAAATGTGCTAGCTGGGTGTTGTGGCACACGCCTGTAATCCCAGCACTCAGGAGGCAGAGGCAGGAGGATTGCTGTGAGTTCGAGACCAGCCTGGGCTACATAGTGAGCTCCAGGTCAGTCTCAAGTACATAGTGAGACCCTGTCTCAAAAAACCCAAGAAACAAATAAACAAACAAACAAAAAACTCAGAAAAGAAAATACGCTGCTAGAAATCATACAATGTGGTAAAAATGAAGTAACTTTTAGATTACTTTGTTCTAATAACACAAAGATGAGATGTACAATTTTCTGGTTACTTTTCTTTTTAGATATTGCAGTAAAAACAACCATTTTTAATGTTGCCTTTGACTGATCCATAGTCAAACTGACTATGAAGCGTCCCTAATCCGAAGACGTGAATTTAGATTAGCCCCTTGGCTTTTTCCTCATCAATTTTGTTGGTGTCATGGGGCTTTTGCACCAGCAGGGGGAGTCCATATCATGTGTCATAGGCACAGATTGAGTGAAGTGTTTAAGTTTTTACTAGGATCTATTGTGTTTTACTTTTTTTGTTGTTTTGTTTTTCTTTTTTTTGATTCATTTTTGTTTGTTTGTTTGTTTTGTTTTGTTTCTGGTACCAGGGATTGAACTTGGGTCCTTGTGCTTGCAAGACAGGCAGCAGAACCATTGAGCTAAATCTCTGGCCTTTTTTTTGGAAATGGCTTCATTTTTCCTTTTTTGAAGTGGCTGTGTAGTTCAGGCTGGCCTTGAACTCACTGTATAGCCAAGGTTAGCCTTGAACTCGGAATGATCCTCGTGCCTTTGCCTGCCAAGTGCTGGGATTACAAGAGTGTGCCATCATTTCTGACCCTGTATTTTGCTTTCTAAATTCAGTTATTTCTGGGCTGTTTATGTGGATAGCAATTACATAATATGAAGACTGAATGTTAAGTGCTTTAGTTACCTTAAAACAATAAGCGAAAGAACCATGACTTAAAAAACTCTGGGTGCTGCTGGGGACAGACTCCCCATTGGACTCGCTAAGCCCCCTTGAAGATCTAGCCCTCTGTCATACTATAATGGTAATCAGGATATTTAAATTTCATAATTCTTTGGCAGTCAGAGTGTTATTCTTTATAGCATCCAGTGTAGTATGGAACATTTGGTAAGTTCTCAGTATTTCACCAATAAGATATATCATTTTGAGAATTTCATTAGGTAGAGGCAGACTGTCAAACTCATTTGGTCATGGTACCATTTCTGTGTCTTTCACTGTATCAGGGTCTTTCGTTACTGGTAAACTCAGTTATAGCAGTTGGATTGGTCCAACCCAGATTTGAGAAAGGGCTGGTAAAATATGTGAGTAAGGAATATGAACTCTTTTCTGTGATTCTTTATTTTTATTAGTAACTATAAGACCTGCAGATCAGGTAATGGGAACTGATTTGGGCAACTTTGGATGCTCTCAACTGTGATCTCATGTTGCTCTGTAGGAATAGATTGACATAGCTCTTGAAGTTATCTTTTTTTTTTTTTTGAGATAGGATCTCACTATGTAGTTCAGGATGGCCTTGAATTCACTATGTAGCCCAGCTGGCCTCAAACGCAGTGATTTTCCTGCCTCTGCCTCCCAAGTTCTGGGATTACAGGTGTGTACCACTACCCCGGCTCTCCTGGGAGGTATCTTTTTTGACCTCAGAGTCAATTCTGTCTTAAACCATCTATGATCCAGAGGAAAGCAAATTTACACTTCAGGTTTGTGCTGAGGTTTGCTACCTCTCAATTAAACATCACTAGAGTTGTCCCATAAACATTCTCTTAAAGTTCTTAGCTGGATATGGTGATGCAAGGCTATGATACCAGCACTTTGGGAGGCTGAGGCAGGAGGATCTCCAGTTCAAATCCTGCCTGGGCAATTTAGTGATTTAGCAAGATCCTGTCTCAGAATAAAAAAGGGTTGGGGAGATAGCTCAGTAAAAAGGCCCTAGGTACAATACTCAGTATTCCCAATAAATTAAACAAATATAATCCTGTGTTTATACCTTTTTTAAAGGTTAAAGAGTGTGAATGAATACAAAGACAATTTGGAACTGGTTTTTAAAAAGTGATTTCTTTGCAAAGGCAAATAAATTAGGGTTGCTTTATAGGCCCATGTTGAAATTGAGAATGAAACTGGGTCAATACAGAATGTAATATAAAGTAACATGTGTTCATTCGTATAATTAAGTAAGACCAAGGGATTCCCAGGTTCACTCACTCTGGCCAGGATTTTATCTACTCTCTACATTGCGGCTAGAGTGATCCTTTTAAAAGAAAGGTTATGTTGTCCCCCATGCTTAATGGACCTAGCTGACTTGGTCATCCTTTAGATTTTGGTACAAGTATCATGTCCTTTGGAAGCTTTCTCTGATACTGCTCCCCCCATACCCAGTCTAGGACAAGTTTATTCAGCACTCTTTCCTACAGTAACGATCATAATAAATGCTCAGAGAGTGTTATTTCTTTATTTCATGCTACTCATATTAGATTTTCATTGTACATTCAACTGTATAATTGGCTTTTTTTTTAGTAAACGGAAGATAATGAGTGCTAGAATCACATAAAGTTCTGGCTTGTAATTCTATCCTTAGAACTCAGTGTCTGTATGGAATGGATGTACAATAAATATATGTTGAATCAATAAATAACTTAAAATATTTTGAACTAATAGTGGTGCAGAAGCTAACTGTAAATGTAGGTGTCTGAAGTATGATACTTTGATTTACTGTATAGTGGATACAAGTTTATAGCTTGTAGGTTACCACTGAAAAGGATTTAAATAAAGATTTTTAAAAATCTTTGTTGTGGAAATACTATAACAAATTTTTGTTATGGAAACACTGTAACTGGGAAGTAGATTACCCATAGCTCTACTGATCAAACAACATAATTTTCATTCTTTAGTTTTATTTTTAAATTACTCTTTATGGTAGAGCTATTAAAGTGAGAAAAATGAAGAAAAAAAAAGAAAGTGAATATCCGCTATTAAGTTTTAAATGCAGCTTGATGTGACACTGTTTACTTGAGAATGTTTTTAGTGACAAAGCAATGTGTGGGAGTTAAATTTTTCTATGAGTGAATGTGAAGATGAGAATATATGTATTTGTGAATGAGATAGGGTAATTCTAAAAGTGAAAATATTTTTAGTGTGTTGCTTTATAAAGAGGTTAGTATTAGATATTAAATAGCTCCTCCTGGGTTGGGCATGGAGACCGTGCCCACTTGGGATGCTGAGGTGGGAAAATGAAAAGTTCAAGTCCAGCTTGTCAATTTAGCAAGATCTGTCTCAAAAGTATTTTAAGAAGGGGTGGGGATGTAGCTTAGTGGCAGAGGACCCATGGTTCATTTCCCTAGTACTGCTCAAAAAAGAAAACATTCTTACTGTACATGAGATACACTTTTTATTTTTTTGAGACAAAGTCTTACTATATTGTGCAGGCTGGCCTTAAACGCACCATGTAGCCCAGGCTGGTTCCAAACTCACCAGGATCTTCCTGCCTCAGCCTCCGGAGTGCTGGGGTTATAGGTGTGTGCTACCACGCTCTGGTATGAGATCCTGCTTTAACCATCTTTAACACTGGCATACTTCTGACAGTGAACACAGGCACAGTAGATTATAACAAGAGACCATGTATATTTTTAAAAAATTCATAATGAGTATAACATTTAGTTAAAGGTTTTATATATATATTGATACCCTAGTTAGAGTACATTTGAATGAATCCTGATGGTGGGAGAATCTTACTATAGAAAGTTACACTTAACCAGATAGATTAATCTGTGCCTTAAGTTTCAGATTTGAAATAAATGATTGTTAGTACCTAAGTGCTATCTTGTCTATTTAAAAACATTTTTTTGGTCTTTTGAGACAGTCCCACTATGTAGTTCAGGCTAGTTTTGAGCTCACTACTTAGCCCAGCTGGCCTTGAACTTGTGATCCTCCTGTCTCTGCCTTCCGAGTGCTGGGATTATAGGCATGTACCACCTCACCCAGCTCCCTTTCCTTCTGAAGCAGCTCTTGTGGCTGTTGGCTACCCAGAGATGGACATTAAGCTACAGAATGTTACATGTAAGAGATAACCTTGCCTGAATTAAACTGTGGAATGAAAATTGAGAGGGGAAGCTATTTGAGAGACTTTTAGGAGGCAGAAATGGTTGGAATTGGTGATTGTTTGATTGGATAGGAAGAGGGAGGGAGGGAGATATGGCAAGGGTAAAACTAAAGCTGGGAGGCTGAGGCAGGAGGATCGTAAGTTCAGGCTCAGTGAACTTATGGGACTTGGCGGCACCTTTGTCTCAAATAAAAAACAAAGGGCTGTGGCTATAGCTCAGTGGGAAGACCCTGGGTTCAATCCTCAATAACTTACAGTTTCTACTTGGTCTTTGGACCAGGGGGTTTCATCAGCCACGGGGTCCCCTTTTAAATGGTGTGTGTGTACACACACCATCCTGATTTGACTGGCCCGTTCTTGGCAAATGACCTGGTTTATTCTGGGACCATTTAGCTCAGTCACAGTCCCTTGCACCAACCCTTCCTCCATGTACTGAAACAGCGTATACACAGCTGTACTTCATACGCAGGTATGTGCTGAATGAGAAAACCCCTGTCAACGCCAGACTAGTTAGTAACATTATAAGATGTTAAATATCCTGTTATGTACCCTTCTTTATATGTCTCTTTTTATGTACTTAACTTTTCCTTTGTTATCTCATTATAAATTTATAACTTGTTAAGGACTCATTACATTTTGCTATAATTATTCTCTTTTTAATGTTCAGATTATGAAAGTCTGGCTTCTTAGTCCTTATAGCACAACCCTGGCCTTGCCTTTTTAAAAAAATAACGGCCTTCTTGATTTCTGACAAGCTATTCCAAGCCCATTTCTTCCCTCACTTGCCCTCCTTCCCCTCCCCTCCCTGTCCGTCCCCTCCTCTCCTTTCCTCCCTCCTTTCCTTCCTTTATTCCTGCTGTGTTTTTGAGACTGGATCACTGGGGCCAGGGATTAAGCTTAGTGGTGCTGCCCCCTGCCTCGCAAGCACAGGGTCCAGAGTTCAATCCCTGGTACAAAAACAAAACAAAAAAAAACAACCAGAAGGATCATAAGCAGGTTTTGTGATCCTTCTGCCTCAGCCTGATTGCTAGGATTACAGGTATATGCGAACACACTGAGTTCATCTGGATTTTTTTTTTCTGCCCTACGATGTGTTCCAACCAAGACCCTAAAACTGTGGTTCCTGTTTAATGTGGAAAGTTGTTCTTGAATTTGGGATCTTCCTGCCTCAGCCTTCTCACATTATCTTTATGTAGTCTTTTTGGTGCTCTTTCCATTGTGGTGGTATTTCATATAATTTCTATGTATATATAATTATATTACTGACAGTGACCTTCCAGTTTGGTGACTCATTTGCTCATCAAAAATTTAGACACTACTAGATTTTTAAATTTGATTTTTAAGAATCTTATATTTTGGCTTTGTGGCTTTGCTGTACTTGGGACCCCAGTTGTGAGAGGGGCCCTAGACTCCCTGCGGAGAGGAGTGCCAGGTGTCTCAGACTCTAGCTCTGTGACCTTCCTTGACTGTGGGCTGTCTATGGGGACACTAGAGGACCCCAGAATCCAGGAAATGGAGTCAAAGACTTGAGGATGTGGCTATCAACTTCATCTTGGAGGAATGGACTTTGCTGGATCCTTTCTAAAAGAGCTACAGAAATGTGATACAGGAAACCTACAAGTACCTAGCTAATTTTAATAGGGGGAAAAAAACAGAAGACTAAAATGTCGAAGATGATTACAAAAGTCCCAGGAGAAATTTAAGAAAATTAAGAAGTCAAGTGGTAAAGAGCCTTTGTGTACATAAAGAAGGTAGTCACTGTGCAGACATTTTCTGCAAGAAAGTGTGTTAAAGCCGTTTGTGTGAAGTCCTCACTGATCATTCATCCCTAAAGAGTTCAAACTGTATATATGCCATATAAGTGTGTGATACATGGAAAGAAGCCATGTATGGGCCAGGCGTGGTGGTGCACACGTGTAATCCCAGCACTCAGGAGGCTGAGGCAGGAGGATTGCCATGAGTACAAGGACAGCCTGGACTACACTGTGAGACCCTGTCTCAAAAAACAAACAAACAAATAAACAAACAAAAAAACAGGAAAAGGAAGGTAGGAAGGAAAGCTGCCAGTTATCACCAATACTTTCTGAAGCACTAAAGGACCCATCCCAGAGAGAATCTCTATCTGTGTCAGCAATGTAGCTGACAGTTGTTCCAGTTCTGTTTGAAGACATTAAAAAAACCTGACACTGGAGAGAAACCGTATGAATGTAAGCATTGTGATAAAGTCTTCACTTCGAGTTCTCTATACATGAAAGGATATACTGGAGAGAAATCCTATTTCAGCAGTGTGGAAAGGTTTCAGTCCTACTTCCTTTAGAGGACATAAAAGAACTTATAGTGGAGAGAAACTGTATGAATGTAGGCAATATGAGAAACCCTTCACTAAGTACAGTTCCTTTCAAAAACAGAAGTCACACTGGAGAGAAACTCTTCGTGTGTATAAGGAATGTGGTAAAACCTTTAGTTATTAAGGTAACTTTCAACACAAATGCTTTCAGCATGAACGAACTCCCAGTACAGAGAAACCCTTTGTCATTTACAGTGTGGGAAAGCCTTCACGTTAAGGGATTCACAGGAAGAGCCTTCCTAAATGTAGAACGTGAGGCCGCTTCATTCTCATGGCCTTGCTTGCAGACACCAGACTGCACAGTGGAAAGAATCTGAATCAGTGTGAAGCTTGGAAGCGCCTTTGCAGCCATTTCTGTTCCGTTCATGAAGGAACGTGTCATGGTGGGAACCGGAATAAATGGGCAGAAGTCTTCATTTGGCCCAATGTAAGCATGCTCACTGGGTCAAAACCTTGTAAATTGGAAAAAAAAAAGTTGTCAGTTGAAACAAGTAATTTCAAAATCCATGAAAATTCCTCATGTATTGGAGTACGATAGATGTAAGTAAAATGAAGCGCTTGATGCAAGGTAATTTATGTAGACTGCTCCAGAAAACATATCACCCAAAGGAAATGTCCCAAGTGGTCTTAAGTATATATTGTTTTTCATATATACACACACATATATAAAAAAAGTTGTCAGTTGAAACAAGTAATTTCAAAATCCATGAAAATTCCTCATGTATTGGAGTACGATAGATGTAAGTAAAATGAAGCGCTTGATGCAAGGTAATTTATGTAGACTGCTCCAGAAAACATATCACCCAAAGGAAATGTCCCAAGTGGTCTTAAGTATATATTGTTTTTCATATATACACACACATATATTTTTTTTCAGAAAAATAGTTGCATGTGTGTTCAAAATCCATGAAAATTCCTCATGTATTGGAGTACGATAGATGTAAGTAAAATGAAGCGCTTGATGCAAGGTAATTTATGTAGACTGCTCCAGAAAACATATCACCCAAAGGAAATGTCCCAAGTGGTCTTAAGTATATATTGTTTTTCATATATACACACACATATATTTTTTTTCAGAAAAATAGTTGTGCATGTGTGTGTGTGTGTGTGTGTGTGTGTGTGTGTGTGTGTGAGAGAGAGAGAGAGAGAGAGAGAGAGAGAGAGAGAGAGAGAGAGTGAGAGAGGTGGGGGTTTCACTGTGTTGCCCAAGCTGGCCTCAGTCCTCCTGTCTCAGCCTTTAAGTAGCTGGGTCTACAGGTACACACTGTAGTGCCTGGGTGCAACTAATATGCCTGATGTGGAGTTTTAATTTTTCATATTTTTTTGTGGGTGGTTCTTGGAATTGAACTTAGGGCCTTCACACTGGCCTACATCCCAGCCCCTTTTTATTGTGTTCATTTATTTTGAGACACGGTCTCATTGTGTAGCTCAGGCTGGCTTTGAACTAATGGTGATTCTCCTGCTTCAGCCTCCCGAGTGCTGGGGTTACAGGAGTGTGCCACCACACCCAGCTTATTTTTTTGAGAAAAGGTCTCACTAAGTTGTTAAGGTAACCATGCAGGACTCAAACTTTCAATTCTCCTGTCTCAGCCTCCCAGAATGCTAATTTACAAGTGTAAGCCATAATGCTTAGTTTATATTTAAATTTTTGAGGTATGTTTTCTTCAAGTTAGACTTCTGTAGATTTTTAAAAAAGAGTTTCTTAATGTTTCAAGTAACTTTGAAAGATTCACAACTGTCTTTAATTTCCTGGGAAAATATGTGCAAATATCCCATCATAATCACAGACTGTATCAAATTTGTAAGTCTGCAGCATTTTTCCTTTGCCCTCTCTAGTCAGTTGTCTTGTGCTTACAACAACTAAAGGTATTTTCTCATGTAAATTTTGTTTTTCATGCTTATATTGTTATTACTTACTTTTGAATGTAACTTGTCTGTCATTCATCATACCAAAAGATAAACCGTGCTGCTGTGAGTGCCCTTTTGTCACAGGTCAGCAGGAACGTACCTTTTATCACATAGGGTATAATGAAGTGTAATTAAAAAAAACTTAGCCACAAACTGACTGTGTAGTGCATCAGTAAGTGAATTTTCTGTAGGATTTCTCACTGGAAAGGGCTAAAGGTGTAGGGAAAGTGGGAAGGGTAGGGGAAAGGTAATAAGGGAAAGGAAACAAATAGGAGAAAATGAAAAAATGGAAATAAAGTGTTTGTAAATGGGGAGGGGAGGAGGGGGTGAAGGGAGGGCAGGGACAAGGGGACAAAATGAGAACCAAGACCTGTGATGTAAAGGTACAAGATCCCAATAATGAGTGTAACTGTACTGTATACCTAAAATGTACCAGTAAACTCAATGAGGGGGGAAAAAAAATTCTGACTAGATTGGAGTTTTAGGGGAATCAGTTACTATTCAGCATATTGTGGCCCCTCTCTCTCTCTCTCTCTCTCTCTCTCTCTCTCATGAATACAGTCCTCTCTTTGGTAGTCATAATGTAACCACACAAGGCTCAGCTTGCAACTTAGTGAGACCTCATCTCAAAATGTAAAAAAATAATAATAAGGGCTGGGAATGCAGCTTAGTGTGAAGGTCATGGGTTCAATTATAGTACTGATTACCAAAAAAAACAAAAAACAACAACAACAAAAAAAACTTTTCCAGACTGTGAGTGAGAATTACAGTCCAGTGGGTCTCAAGAAGACATAAATGATCAGACTTTTTTGTTGATTAAAAATGACTATGTGTAGTGTTTGCTGTATTTGGTTGTTTCTGGCAAGCACCCTTCCAGGTATGACCTTCTATAACTTGGGACTAGGGCATGCTCAGGAGTGGTTTGTGCATTCCTGACTAGCTCTAGTGTGCAGTTATCTATTTTTTAAAAATAGGCTTTAGGGGGCAGCTAATCCTTAAGAGAGACTATGCAGGAGCAGAGAGAATCTTCTGGGAATTGGGTCTCCATAGAAAGTGGGGGTTTTTTATGCTTTCGATAACAGAGTGAGAAATTATAAATATTAGAAAGCCTAATTCATGCAAAATACCAGTTGATTAGTGAGAAGAGGGGAATTTTGCTCATTCTTATGATTCAGAATTATTGTTTTTACCAATTTTCGGATACATTTATAGGACATCTTTTTGTCTTGATTCATCATAGTCATTGATAAGCATTATTAGCTTTTGGAGGTACGTGATACGTCTCTGCCTAAGACTTGGTCTTGCTGTGAGTGTGGAGCTGACTCCAGTCTTCTGAATGTATTTTTGCCTTTATTATATAAGTAAACAATATTTCCTGTAATGTATTGGACAGTGTTCTCGATAAAGACAAATGCTCCTCAGCCTCCCATGGGTTACATTCTGATAACTCCTTGGTAAGGTGAAACTGTACTTAATACAGCAGAACATCAAAGCTGAGCCTATATCTGAGCCATATTGTAAATGTACACAGATCACTTTCACTAGTCTCTGGCTGGGCAAAGTAGTCTGCCTAATACAATGTCTGCTTTATAATAGTGTTGGGTATCTCATGTAATTCACTGAATATAGTGTAGTGTCTAGTATTCTTAGACCCCTGAGCAACTGGCTGACCAGTCTTCTCACTAAATGCAGTAAGATGCCATTTCAGTCCAGTGGCCAGAACTTGTCCCCTTTAACTTATCCACTGATGTAATGTTCCAACTGAAGTATTCACTGAATGTGTCGGTTTACAGTTACCTTTGTTCTCTGTCTGTGACAGTTGTTACAATCCCTTTTTGTCAGGACAGTCACTCAGGGCAAATTGGATCTGTGCTTCTGGTCCTCTGTCACTCATTTTGGCTTAGAATGCGATGTTTTCCAAGGGTCATTATTTTATGTTTACACTGGCAAAGGATTTGGCTGAATTAGGTCTGTGTACTGGCACATTGTGGAAGGCAAAGCAGGACATTAGCTAGGAGAAATCTCTAAGCTGTGGTGTTTGGGTGGCTGCACGCCTTCTCTTGCTCACTTATCATAAAAGGCAAGAAGAGAAAACACTGATATTTTGATTAAAAAGAAGATAGTTGGTAAAGATGTGGAAAACTGTCAGCCTGGCCATGGAAGGAATAAAAAATCTAGGGTATGTCAAAGCGGCCATATTTAGGAGAGTAGCAGTGGACAGAAGGAAGCCGCGCGCTGCTCACCAGGCAGTGGGAGAATGACCCTCAAGGTGGTGTCGAGATCCTCAGAGCTGCCCCCACCACCAGAGTGCTTGTTTACTTAGATAACATGTTTTCTGGTGTGCTTAGCTGCACCCAAGATTTCCCTTCTCCTGTAACACTGTGTTGCCAAGATCTCTTAAGTTCCCTGAAGCTCAGAGTTCCAAGTATCACAGCCAGTGTCAGGAGTCAAACCTGAAGACAGAAGCAGAGATGTCCTCCTCTGCCAGGGCTAGGTCTCCTCTTCTCAGTAATAATAATCATAATAACAATAATAAAAAAAATCCTAGTTCTTTCATTCAGGAAGTGGGTCATCCCTCCCTTTCCCAGTTCCATCACCACTTCCCTCCATGAGGGCAGCCCAACAGGGTACCCAGGTGTGCTGCAGAGGGCACTGGGCAACTGTCTTCAGTAAATGCCAGTGGCCGTTCTCGCACGTGGGGTGCCTAGGGTCTTCTGGGAACTTGCCACCGACCTCAGAGCGTCCTAGTTCTCATTCTTCAATCCAGGTGCCACTGAGCTGTGCCCCGCCCGGTATGAGTCCCGAGACACTGTGGCTGCATGGGGCAGGGCCCTTTCCCAGCCCATCAGTAATTTGTTCAGCATGTTATGCTGTGGCCAGAGGCCTCTCACCAAGACTCAGTCCACTCCCGCCAAGGTAAGAATTAATGTTCCTGATTTTCCTGTGTGATTCCGGTCACCAGACAGTTGCAGGCCATGAACTGCGCACTCAGGATGGTGCTCATCTGCCCACTGGAGGAGCCATGTGGGGTGTGGCCAAGCACCAAGTTGTCCATGGAGCCAGAAGCCACCAGGCCACTATCAGGGCTGATGGCGAGGCTGGTGATACTGTCCGTGTGGCCTCTCCATTCTTTCAAATCCTACAGTTTCAACCACCGGTCCTTGATAGCAGGAGCCAGTTACTTTGCGGGGGACAGAGACAGAACGGGCCTGTGAAGGTATCGTTGGTGGAGCCTGTGGCTAAGCAGTTAAGAGTGCAGTGGAGTCTTGACAGTCCCCATCCGCCAGGTGTCCTGCATATATCCTTAGTGGGTATGTCCAGTGGAAGGACCGCAGCCTGGTGGTGAGGTCGTGGGACCCTCTGGTGAAGTACGGGGTCCACACGGGGTAGGCCCAGCCTTGGTACAGCACAGTGTTGGTGAAACTCCCAGATCCCAGTATTGGATGCACACATCCTCAGAACAGAGAGCAACCCTGAACTGTCTGGGAGGAAGCATAGTGTGTAGTGACCCACAGTGTCCCACAGGATCTTCATCTCTTTGTCTGGGCTGTCTTCATCCTCTCGTTCCTCCAGAGTATCACCAGCCAAATGGGTGTGCGAGGTGTCCACATGGGGACTCTCTGCCTTGACCTCCTCGGACTGCAGACTCCGGAGTTTGATGCAGGAATTGTCAAACCCAGCAGCAAGCAGCTTGCTATCGGGGCCCTTCTGCAGTGTTTAGCAGCTGCTCTGTATGAAGGAGGTTGGTGGATGGTGGTGAGGAGAGGGGCCTGTCCTTGACATGCTCGATGCATTCCTACAAGACCTTAGGGGGGCTTGTTCTGCAGAATGGGGCTCCAGGCTGCTGCTCTCACTGTGGGAGGAGCCAGCTGTGGTGCAGAGCTGGTTGTCTGTCCTCAGCAGGCTGCACATTCAGGTGGATATGTAAGGTGAGGACTTGCACAGGGCAATGTTGTCAGTTTGGAAGTTGCAGATCAAGTAGTGGTAGCTGTCTTCCTGGAGACAGACTGTAGACTTGTTATCTAGGAATGCATAAAGTTTGAAGTTGGACAGGATGTCTTTGATGGTCTGGGTGTTCTGCAGCTGCTTAGTGACATCCTTGCATTCTGCAGGAACATTCCATGGGAGAAGCCTTTCACTATACTGTTCGGGGTGCCCTGGACCAGGCTGAGATGGAGGTAGACAAAGTGGGTACAAGGGAGGCATAACTGAAGGGCTGTACTGGGAGCCAGAATCGGTGAAAAATTCTGTAGCTATTCCAACTGCACGTGGTATGCTTGGGTTCTGCTTGGTAAGGGCCTCAGACAGTCAGATTCTGACTGGATAGTAAGGTTGACTGCCATCTCCTCAGAAGGCCAAGATAGACACAGGCCTTGCTTCAGGGGGACTTCAGCACGCACTTCCTCGCAGACAGCTCAGGGTTGAACCTCTCTACTGAACCCACGTACTCTGACGCAGACACTTGAGGTAGTAGGACACTTCCATCTGGACCTACTTAGTCGTTGCACACTGCTTTCATGGCCTCTTGGCACTGGACTGCAGTGCCCACGGGGGGCACCACTGCTCACTTACACAGCTGCATATGAGCAAGGCCCAGCGTACTCAGTGCCTCCAGCACCCTCCTGCCTTGGCTACCACCAGCTGTGAGGCGCCACGTTGGAGGCCTGGCCCCCTGCACAGGTGCCTGAGCTGCAGCCACCCCAACCCTGAGAATCATCTTTAGGTAAAAATAATCATACAAATAAAAAATAATTCCTAAAAGATGTCTCAGGTCTTAAGACATCCAGATTTCAGAAAGTCTGAAAAGAGTACTATAGCCTAGAATGCAAATATTATCTGCAGAAGAGTGGTTTCGATGGTGGTGTCTGGGGAGACGTGGCCATTAAATGAGAGTGTGGTATTTAAAAATATCTGAAAGAGACAAAACATTTTTGCTCCTCAAGATAGTTGTTTCACCAGCTTTATCTTTAAAGCTGCAAATCTTGTCTCCATTGTGGTTTAAAGAAAATGTTAACAGTGAATTAAAACAGCTACACACAAAATGGTGTTGTGGTCAGGTTTGTGGTATGCTTTATTTCTGCCCTCATTTCTCTACTCCTGCCAGACAGTTATCATTTCTGATTCTAAGTCAGTAGGACTTGTAATACTATACTGCATTACTAATGATGTTTACTTAACAATATTTGACAAAGTTTCTCTTATTACATATCGCATAGGTTACCATAACATTGCCCTTCACAGGCATAACTATCACAAATATTAAGATAGCTGAGAATTTTCAGCAGAGCAAATATTTGGGGGAAATTATGGAACCTTTGTGTATTGGAGTTGGGAGGTGCTTTTAAGGATTACAGTCTTTCTTCAGTTGTAATTTTAGCCTAAGGTCAACCATGGCCCAAAAATATTAAATGGAAAAGTCCAGAAATAACACTTTGTTTTTTGAAACAGGGTCTCATTATGGTGTTCACACTGGTCTCAAACTCACTGTGTAGCCCAGGCTGGCCTTGAATTAGAAGTCATCCTCTTGCCTCAGCCTCTCCAGTGCTAGGATGATAGGTGTGTGCCACCATGCCCGACTAGAAATACACCATTTATACATTTTAAATTGCACAGTCTTCCAAGTAGTGTGAGGAAATGTTGTGCCGTCTTGCCAAGGAAGTGAATCATCCCTTTTGTCCCTGTTATCCGTGCTATGTGCTACCTACCTGTTGATCCCTTATCTTTTGTGTTATCTGGTCAGCTCTCTTGGTATTTCGGGTTTGGTGCTGTCCGAGATTCCAGGTATGCACTTGAATGTCTTGCAGACTATTCTTTTTGGTGTGATGGGTACTGTACTTTATTCCTTTCATTTAACATGGATTAATTTGCCTATCTTTTGAGACTTTACACAAACTAGCCTAGACCAGTAACAACTGTTTATGGAAAGATTTCCGTAAGTGGTAATACTATTATAGAGTCTGACACGGAGACCCTGGGAAGAATTTTTCATTGATTCCAACTTTAATGTTTCCTACTGCTGTTTTATTTTTTACTGAATCTTACAGCAGAGAAATATCTTACTATCCTTTTAGAAATGACCAGTTGTGTAAGTACTACATTCTTAGGATTTGTCTGTTGTGATATTATGGTATAATACATATTTGGTCTTTGACCATGGTTCCTGGTATAGGGATCCTGAAACCCCCGACTTAAAGGGTTTAGGTGGAAACTGACAAATTTGAATAGATGTCGCATTATGAACATTTATAGATGTGAACAAGTCGTGGAAGTAGCTCACTTGTTGACCTTACCATTTTAAGGTGACTATAAAAGTAAAAATAGTTTACTTACAGTATTTGTGTGGGTGTTTGGCTCTTTTATGCTTTACAGTGTTTATTTGTCAAAGGTGTGTTAAGACTTACTTTGTTGGATTACGAATGAATCTGACTTACTCCCTGAACGGAACCCATTTGTAAGTGTAATTTCCTGAGTAATAGGGGAATTGGAAGAATCTTACTCTGCTAGTTGGTCTTTGACAATAGTTCCTGTGACTCTTGGTGGGCTCCTGGATGCCTCTGCATGGGGGCCAATTTGCCAGAGGAATCAGCTGTGTGATCAGAGGGTTGGAACTTTCAGCTCGTCCACGTATGAAGGGTGAAGGTTGAGTTGATCACCAGTGGTGTAATTAGTCATGCCTGTGTAAGGAAGCCTCCGTAAATCCCAGAAGGACATGGCTCATACGACATCCAGACAGCTGAGCATGTGACAGTCCCCGGAGAATGGCATGACAGAGAGGCATGGAAGCTCTGATTCCCTTTTCACATGTCCTGCCCACTCCATCTCTTCATGTAGCTGTTTGTCTCTGCCCTTTGTAAAAATCCTTTATTAATAAATTAGTAAGTGTAAGCAAAGTGTTTTCCTGAGTTCTTCTGTGAGAAGTTCCAGCAAATTAAAGGAGGGGGCTTGTGGGAGCCCTGATTTATAGCCAGGATTGCAGAAGTACTTACCATTGGTGTCTGAAGTGAGTGGCAGTCATGTGGCCTCAGCCTCGTAGGATCTGACACCACTGCAGAATTGTTTCTCCTGCGGAGCAAAGTCCTCACACATCTAGGGTGAGAAGTGTGTTGAGTGAGAATGGAGAATAGTGCATACAGTTTGTTTTTACCTGTTTCTCAAAGCTGTATTAAATCTTTCTTTACCTAGAAGACTTTTGAGACGTTTCTGTCTGTAAGGGTAGGTTAGCAGGTAATGACATGTGCCATGTAAGGCCCTATGATCTCCATCCTCAAGAAGACTTAACTAATGCAAGGACCTCACTTTGATCCCCGGTACCAAAAGAAAAAAAAAAAGACTTAGAAGAGAGGCAGGAAAAGGGAAAAGAGGGATTAGAATTAGGATGAAGAATCACCTGAAAGATAAAACCATCTCTTGGAAGTACCAGAATGGGGCCAGGGATTTAGCTCAGTGGTTCTGCCACCTGCCTCGCAAGCGCAAGGTCCTGAGTTTGATCCACAGTACCAAAAAAAAAAAAAGTACCAGAATGAACTGTGAATTTTCCAAAAGGAGGAGCCTGCTACCAGTATTACTAGAACTGGTGACAGCATTGGTGTGCAGAGCGGGGGAATGGGATAAGGACAGTGGTGCACACCTGTAATCCCAGCTCCTTGGGAGCTGAGGCAGGAAGATCCTTGAGGCCAGCCAGGGCTACATAGTTAGACCCTAACTAAAAAAATTTTAAGGCGCTGGAGGTGTAGTTCAGTGGTAGAGCACTCCAGGGTTTGATTCCCAGTACTGTACCACAAAAGAGAGAAAATGGGAGATGACAAATTCTTAAAATGGATGTGGCACAGAAACATGTTTTGTGCCCCAATCCTGGCTATAGCCAGGAAGGCAATGTCCAGTTTAAGAAGTTCAGTTGAAAACACTGCACGTTGCGTGACACCTGGGTTCACTCCCAGGCACTGCACTACCCTCCAACCCTTAAGGCAAACCCAACCCCATCCAACTCCACCTGATCCCAAGCCACCCAAATCAACCCCAGTGCACCCCCCGACAAACTGCAAGCCTCAGCTAGTTCAGGTCAGCCTCAGCACAGATGTCACTTGTACACCCATTCCCAGGAGATCTGCCCCTCCTACCACTTCTTCCTCTTCACGGTCAGTACATAATTCTTAGACTCCCTCACATGGGTGCCTTTCAGGGTGCTTCGGTCTCCCTTCATTCTTCCAGCCAAGTGATTGATTATTGTCTCTAGAGTGACGCCCCTCCCCCCACTTCTATTTTTCAGTCGTTTAATCCTGTTTTTTTCCTGCCTTAGGGATCAGAAATGCAACTGTCTACAGATAATGTGAACAAGTCCTAATGTTAAGGACTGTGACACGTTGCCCAGCTAAAGGGGAGAGCTATTCCTTAGTTCCATTTGTTGCCACGGGGGCATATGGATCCCTTGTTGCCAGATCCCAGATGTTTCCAGAGGACTAGGAATCTGAGGGTTTAGTGTGCCCTCGGGGTTTATATGTTCCCATTTAATTCACTTTTTTTTTTGTACTGGGGATCAAACTCGGGACCTTGTACTTACAAGGCAGGCGGTGACACCACGGAGCTACATCCCAGCCTAATTCATGTTTTTAAAACATGACACTACTCTTTGCAGGATTTGAAACCTCTGCTCTACATCTTGTGTAAGTTTGAAGCTCATAGTTGCGCAGTGTTAAGTATTTGATAAGATAAAAGAGGCATCTCTTTTTTTCTTTTATACCTTAATATATTTTGCATTTTAGGTTTAAATGCATATGGTATGTTGAACTTATTTTTGTGTTATGATGTGGGATAAAGATTCAGGTTAATTTTTTTAATTTATTTTTTTTCTTTTTATTGAGTTTATTGGTACATTTTAGGTATACAGTACAGTTACATTCATTACTGGGATCTTGTACCTCTACATGACAGGTCTTGGTTCTCATTTTTTCCCCTTATCCCTGCCCTCCCTTCACCTCCTCCTCCCCTCCCCATTTACAAACACTTTATTTCCATTTTTTAATTTTCTCAGATACTTTTCCTTTCCCTTATTCCCCTTCCCCTACCCTTCCCACTTTCCCTACACCTTTAGCCCTTTTCTTCCTATTTCACATTGTTAATTATCTCCTTAGGATCTTGTGTACTATTATAGTTTTTCACACCAGAGAAACTATTCTGTATTTACACATGTGTGACTTACTTATTTCACTTAGGAGTATATCCTCAGTATGTATCCATTTTCCTATGAATGACTCTAATTTCTCATTCTTTATGGCATCTCTTGTGTCCTGTCAGTTGAATTCTTTGACATCTTCCTTGAAAGATTATGTGTCATTTCTGAATGAAGGCAGTTGAGAAAAACAAAATTTTTCTCGTACTGGGGATCAAACTCAGGACCTTGTGCTTGCAAGGCAGGCATGGTGCTGCTGAGCTAAATCCCTGGCCCAATAAATATTATTTTGCTCTGAATATGCCTGGTGGTTTTCCTCTGTGAAAGGGGCTTTCACAAAAAGACCTAAAATTGAGGACTAAGAAAATCTGCACACCCAAATATATGACTTCAGGATAAAGACTAGTCCGTCCTCATAGCACTGGGGGCCCTAAAATTTTGGTTTAAAAAAAAATGCACCTGGTGATGTGGTGGCATATACTTAGAACCCTAGCACTGAGGAGGCTGGGGTGTCAGGATTGCCAGGACTTTGAGACCAACCTGGGCTACATGGTGAGTCAAGGCAAGTCTGGACTGCATAGTGAGACACTGGACCCTGTCTCAAAAAACTGCAGCAACAATACCAAAAACAAATGCTGCAACCCATACTTTTGTTTTTGAGACAAGTCTTGCTATATATTCAGGCTGGCCTTGAACTTGGTGTGTATCCCAGGCTGCCCTGAAAATCCTAGTATTCTTCATGCCTCAGCCTTCTGGGTGCACTGCCATGCCCTGTTGCCAAGGCCGATCTTGAACTTGTGACCCACTTGGAGGCTTCAGCCTTTCAGAGTACTGGGCTGACAGGTGTGGGACACTACACCCAGATCTGGGTGAAATATTTGTTAGTGACTTTATCACCTTGTTAGAGAATAGGAATTTTTGTTTTCCAGCTTCTTGATGGAGCAGGTGTAAAAATAGGTCTAAAATGTTACTTATTTCCCCCTCCCCCCTTTTTAGGTTTTCAGAACAAAAATAGAGTTGCAATCTTGGCAGAATTGGACAAAGAAAAAAGAAAATTACTTATGCAGAACCAATCTTCAACAAATCATCCTGGAGCTAGGTATTAACTGTTATTTTCTGGTGCTCTTATTAGCCATATTTTTCAACATAATGTGCTGTTTAACACTCTTTGGAAGTCTCCTTTTACTATTAGGATAAAGTCTATATTTTATAATGCTTTCCATGACCAGTATCCTACTTATGTTGAGAGTCTTTATTAATTCCTGTGATGGCATGTGCTATATTTCATCAGAATTGCTGTTTTCTGTGAGCTCTGTCTTGCACATTTTATACTCCTAGTGCTTACATATAGCTAAATACCTAGTAGCTGCTCTATAATCTGGTAAATAAGTACCTCTAAATTTGGTTATTCACTCAAAATAGTTCAACGTACGTGGAATATGGCAATTTTTAAATTATCATATGAACAAAAATGTATGGTTTTACTACTGATGAATATCCTGTGATTTGTTTTTAACTGTTTTAAGAAATAATGTTAATAAATATCATAATAATTATGGTACCTCAAATCTGTTTGAAAGTAAGGGGCTGCCGGGCATTACATGCCTGTAATGCCAGCATTCGGTGGGGGGCTGAGACAGGTGGATGGTTGTGAGTTCGAGGGCAGCCTGGGCTACATGGCAAGACCCTGTCTCAAAAAAAAGGAGAGGAGGCAGCCATCAATTATAAATATTAAAAAGTAGATCACTTGAAATCTTAGTAAATATCGTAAGCTTTCTTCATATAAATTGGTGTAAGTAGTGGGAAAAAGGGAAAAAGACTAATTCTGGAAGGTCTGCTTTATCCCTGTAAGGAATATACAGCAAGGGGTTGGGGATATAGCTCAGTGGGTGGGTGTGTATGGGTGTGAGTTCCAGCACCACAAAAAAAAAGAAGAAAGAACCCTCTTCAGGAGATTTATTGTATGCCTTAGTGACTCTAATTAATGACGAAGGGGCCGGGGATTTAGCTCAGCGGTTCAGTGGCCTGCCTTGCAAGCGCAAGTTCAATCCCTGGTACCAAAACCAAACCAAAACAAAACAAAACAACAACAACAAAAAATTATTGATGAATATGATGTATACTTGAAAAGAGAGTAGATCTTTAATATCCTTACAATAATCAGTATGTGAGGTGATGGATATGCTTATTAGCTCAGTTTAACCATTTCACAATGCATATAAATATCAAAACATGTTATTGCACACGTAAGTATATATGCCCCAATTAAAGATAATTTCCTACCATTAAAAACAAAAAAAAGTAAGGATGCATCTGCCTCAAGCAGTGAAGTCACCAAGATTCCCATTTCAGCATTGCCCTCTCCAGGCCCTCTCTTAATAAGGACTTCCGGGACCACGCTGAGCAGCAGCATATTGCAGCCCAACAGAAGGCAGCTTTGCAGGTGAGCAAAGTGAACGGACATTCTTGTCCCATTGGAGATTTCCTGGGTCTAAGAGGCAGCACAGTAGTTATTTTTTATCTCAGTGGAGCAGTATCAATAAAAATGTTCCACACACATAATTGCAGTGGTTTGCTGATGTTCAGTTATGCCCAAAGGATTTAAAGGCCCAATACAGCAGTAATGAAAGTATCTTTTATGGTGTTGACGTGGTCATGATTGATTCTGTGCTGTACCTGCCAAGGGCTTGCTGGTGCACAAAAAAGTTTAGGATATTTGGATGGACAGGATGATCTAGAAAATTGACCTGGCTAGTTTAATGGTACATATCATTACATCATCTGGTTTTAAAAATTTGTTTGGGTTTTTTTTTTTAATGGCCAGCTCTTTGAAGGCTAAGTCTTTACACGGGATTAGAATGTGATTCTTCATCAGTTCAAAAGCATGTCACTCTTAAATAATAAATAGTTTTCATGTTTCATTCATCTTGGATAATTTAAGATTCCAAGAGACCTTGGATGAGATACTGCTTTGTGTTGTTTTGTTGTAATGTAATTGCTTATGCTTTTAAACTTTGGAATCCCAGGGCCGGGGATTTAGCTGGTTCTGCTGCCTGCCTTATAAGTACAAGGTCCCGAGTTAGATCCCAGTTACAAAAAACCCAACTTTCAAATCCCAGAATTGGTAGGGACGTTATAAAGATTATCTCCCTTTATTTTTATTTATTTATTTTTTATTATCTCCCTTTAGACAAGTTAAAAACAGCTTCTTTTTTTCTTTTTAATGACAGAAATTACTGATGATTTTCTGGTATTTACATTCCAGTATTCTCTAAAAATGTTGCTATTTTTTAATAACCAATAATTGCCATCTTTTTCACCTCTCCTCTCTGTCCAACCACTGCCCTTCCTTCTCAAGGAAGGGCTTAGCTGACCAAAAGCAGAGTACATTGGGACCCTTCATGCTAGATTTTCTCCATAGAACAAAACAATTCATATCTTTGACTCATCGCTTGACTGAGAAGAATCCCAGAGGAGATGAGGGGATGGAATGCCTGGTGCAATTTGTTAATCCAAATTCTGTTGTTCATCTCCTGTGTATTTAAACAAAATGAACAACTTAAGAACTGAGTTTTAAATAAATTTGGTCTCATGCACTCAGAAAGGATAAGTAACTAATGCCATGGCTGTGATTCCTTTTTTAAAAACTGATTCTTAATAGCTTAATTGCTTTTTTTTAAATCTCAGCATGCTCATGCACACTCATCTGGATACTTCATAACTCAAGACTCTGCATTTGGGAATCTTATTCTTCCTGTTTTACCTCGCCTTGACCCAGAATGAAGAAAATATCCGTGATAAAAGGGACTTTGTACTTTCAAAGGCCAAAGCAACTCTCATTCACTGCAGTACAAACTGTGACTTTCAGAATTTTGGTGGACTTATTTAAATGAAAGCAAAAACAAGGGGACCCAGAATGACGGGAGCGTGGAAGCTGTATCATTTGAGGAATTGATGCTGCCCATGGCTTTAATTTTTTTGTAACGCCATTTGCTTTTTAACTCTAAATTGGATAGTCACATGAAATGAGCCTCCCGACCCCAACAAGTTGGACTGAGTATACCATGTCTACAGTTGGCTTTCAAGATCCATTTATATAGTACTTGTTAAAGAAATGAGGATTTTTAAAAACGTTAACCAATACCTTAAATAAGAAATTCATATTTAGTTTATAGGATTGATGTGGTATTATCGTTTGAATTTAGAGTCAATATATCATGCAGAAATATTCTTTGTGAACTCTTAACTAGTTCCTCTGTTCTCTGTTTTAAAAGAAACTCCAAGACAAGAATAAGTTACTAACCAGTCTTAATATCTTTTCTAAACAAATGCCAATATAAATGATATAACTAAAGGCTGTTAAAAACAATAAGAAATGTGGTGGCTTCAAAATTTGTACTTCTCTTATTTAATTACTGTATAAATGGTGTGCCTGTGGGTTTTTTTTTTTTTGTCCTTTAAAAAATCTAAACACTTAAAGTTATGCAGGTTAAGGTGGGCGTCACAATGCACATCTGTAATCCCAGCTACTTGGGAGACTGAGTCAGGAGGATTGCAAGTTCAAGGGCAGGTTAGGCCATTCGGTGAGACCTTGTCTCAAAATTTTAAAAAAGGCTGGGGATGTAGCTTAATGGTAAAGCATTTACCTAGCACGTGGAAGGCCCTGGGTTCAGTCCCCAGTACCAAAAATAAATAAAATTTTGAAATTATGCAAATCAAGACCCTTTAAAATCACTTTAAATAGGAAGAAGTAGATTAAGCAAGTTGTTCAGCATGATCTATCCTTAACAGAATCTAGGGTGCTTAGTTACATATATAGTCCCCATTCCCCTACCATACCTAGGTCTACAAAATTAGATCTGATTCAAAATAAAGTCTGAAAAAAATGGGTTAGAAAATTCTGTAATATATTTTGTTCAAAATTTACATGATTGAAATTGTGTTTTATACTATCTCACAGATACAGGTTAGGGGGGTCCACACCCCAAGGATTGAACCCAGGGCCACCATGTACATACTCAGTGCACACCCAGCCTATGTGTGTGCGTATCTGTTTGGTATGGCGGATTGAATCCAGGCCTTGGCACTGAGCTACATTCCCCAGTCCTGTTTGTTTATTTCTTTATTTTGGCTTTTTGAGACAGGGTCTTACTGTATAGTTCAGGCTGGCTGTGAACTCACTATGGAACCCAGGCTGGGCTTGAACTCAAGATGATCTTCCTGCCTCAGCCTCCCAAGTGCTAAGATATCAGGCATGCACCACCACACTTGGCTTTATTTTGAGGTAGTGTCTCACTAAGTTGCCTGGCTTAAACTTGGTGATCCTTCTACTTCAGCCTCCACCCCTGTATAAATTTTTATAACTTACCTTTCCCATCATCTCTAGTAGTAGGACAAAATTTAAACTTAGAATTCTGGTTTTGGTTAATATTTAGTCATAGTTTCTTCCCTTTTCATAATTCTTCTAGAACTTTTCACCAGCTACATAGCCTCATCCTGCCCAAACTAAGTGAAGCCAGGGTGTATAACTATAGATTGGCTGTGCTATTTAGATTTTTTTCAAGGTACTTGGATTGAATCCAGGGCCTTGTACATGCTAGGCAAGTGAGCTACCATCTTGCCTGTCTGCGGCTGAGATTACAAGTATGTACCACCATGCTTGGTGCTATGTAGATTTTTTTTTTTCCCCTCAGAAGAATTTGAGCTATAGTAGCCCTCATTTTCTTGAATTTCCCTAGGTTTCTGTTCTGTGGAATATGACATACAACTTAATTCTATATCTACTGATATTAGGGAGATAAAATATTTGTAGGATTTTTTCATGTGCTTCTACTACAGTTATGATATTTGTAATCCAAATAAAGAGATCTTTTTAGCAGTGGTATCCTTTCCTAGCCTTTTAAATAGATGTTACCACAACCCTGCAGTTCTAGCTGGAAAGCACTTCCTGCCATCTCTCTGCTTTGTATCAGTTACAAATTAATTCCATGTGGATTTATTACTACTGCTCTGTCAAGCACTATGCTGTAGGGGCTGAGAAGCTGGGTGACACCTGCTTGTGGGGTGGAGGTCTTGGTGCAGAGGCTCCTGCTCCGGGGCACCAGCAGGCATTGAGCACCAGAAGCACCTGTGGCACAAGAGGCATCCTGGAGCATGTTGAGGTCTGAGCAGGCTTAGACATAGTCCTGTGACTTTATCTGGCAAGGGAATGCAGAGCTGCTCCAGGCAAAGGTCAGTGTTACACAATCGGAGAAATAGGCCCTGAGCCAGGAGCAGCACTGTAGAGGATCATGGGGGTGGCGGTAGACCACCGCTTCCCTGGGATTGTGTGTGAATTTGTGTAAATCAGTTAACCTCTCTGCATGTTTCTCAGTCTGTAAAATAAGAACAACATGCTCTGCCATACGAAAGTGTAAGTCTCAATTCACTCCTGATTGAGAAGCCAACAAATGGTTTAATATGGTGTGACCAGCATTTTTTTTTGGAAACATAAAATAGAAAACATCAGTGTCTACTGCATGTAGTAATTGGTGATTTTGTTCCATGAACTTTCCGTTTCTGTGTGTCTGTCATGTATTTTACTTATTTTATTGTCTGTCCCACTAGTGTAAGTCTGAAGGCAAGTATTGACTTTCCCTCGTTCCTTCTTTCTTTTCTGCTTCATTCACAAGTGTACCCTCCTTAGAATAGAATTTGGCATTTAGTGGGTGTTCAGTACTTACTTGTTGAAGGTGTGAATGGAAATAACATATGACTTGGGCAGTATAAAATGTATTTTTTACTGTGAGTCATGGCAAAGTAGATTTGAAAGCCACTGCTAAATAATTTAGATGACAGTGCTTTGTATGATACTGGAATAAAAACTGGTTTAATGATTTCAAAGGTAGGTTTTTTCCCCTGAATAATTTGTGAACTGTCTCAGTTGTCTCAATTCTTTTTTTCCCCTCTGGCGGTAGAGTCTCAGCCTTTATGTAGTCCAAGGCCCACTTGGGCAAGGAATTTGACAGAAATGGTTCCAACAGGGAGAACGTGAAGTGCAGTTCAGCTAGCTCGAGTCCCGCTGCAGTAGCATTACAGTCACCGGATGTATGAAGCGCTTTCCTCATTCCCTCATTCACTGCTGAATGTGCGGTGACGAGGGCACAATAGACGCCGAAAAATTTCCTTTCCTCTCCCTCCCTTCCTCCCTTCTTCCCCTGCCCCCTCTTTCTTTTTCCCATGGTACATAAACACCTACTGCCTCGCAACATACCAGCCTCACATTTTTTTCTTTAAAAAAAAAATAAGCAAATTAAAAAAAAAAAAGAGCAAATAAGGGCCGGGGATTTAGATCAGTGGCACCGTGCCTGCCTTGCAAGTGCAAGATCCTGAGTTCCATCTCTGGTACTGCAAAAAAAAAAAAAAAGCAAAGAATGAACGTGGACCACGAGGAGGACTAGAACACAGTCTGTGTCCTCAGGAATCTGACAACAGCGAGTAGGCAGATAAGCACCCGACTCATACTGGCTTAAATCTGGTGAGGAAACCCTAAGGACTTGAGGCTGAGAGGACTAATGAGGGTTACATCAAAGAGCAAGCATTTGAACTTGACTTTGAAGATGTGAGGAGGTCAGCCAGAAAAGACAGGAGAGCGACATCCCAAGCAAAGGAAATGTCTGCCTGGAGGTGGAAGGAGAGCAGGCAGAGGGGCCATCCTGAAGCGGCCAAAAGTCCACGACTGGAGCAGAGATTTGTATACACAAATGAGAAGTGAGGCTAAGATAGGCTGGGTTGATTTTCCAGAAGGCCTTGAATTCTGGGGTGAGTCTGTCTTTAGTTGACAGCTAGGGGCACTGATCATCTTTGGTCGTAAGCAGGTATAGAGACAACCAATTGAGTGCTCCTCAGCTCTTGGGGAAGGGGGACATATGAAGCACTCAAAAATATTACTATTAGTTCCTATTGAGAATTCAGAGGCAGGTGTGTTCTGTCTCTGTCCAGCTCTTAATTCCAGCTCCATCTACCTCTGCCATCTCTTCCAATTAGATTTTTTTTTTTTTTTGGTACTGGGGATCGAACTCAGGTCTTCGCGCTTGTGAGGCAGGCAGCGGCACCACTGAGCTAAATCCCCGGCCCCCTTCCAGTTAGATTTTGGGTCCTTCTCCCCAATTTCTCTTTGCTCACCTCTCTCCCCTATTTACTTTCTTTTTTTTCAGCTTGCTTCTGTAGATCTACCTCCAAGAATCTTCTAGGGATGAGGCTGGGGATCCTCACACAGGATTAATTTAACCTTCACATCAGCTCAGTGAGGTAGTGAGATGGAGATAAGAATCAAGCTCCATTAATTCTTCCTTTCTTCCTCCCTACAGTACTCATGTTTTTATTGGCGTGTTCCTTCCCCAGCAGCCAGTGTTCTTCAGGGGAGACTGACTGCCTTAACAGCAGGTGTGGGCCTTCCCTGCTCTAAACCAGCCTGGGTAATTCCCTCCTGCCCCAGCAGTTGGTTTAGGTAACACATGCCCAAACCAGTCAGCACATTTCCCAGGCCACAGGAACTGGTTCAGGATTGGATACAGTGCTCAAATGAGATACGGGAGAGGTTTGCTGAATTCATAGAAGATATTCCCACCTTTTTGGTAACATTACCGAAATGGACTTTCTAAATGTATAAAAGGAGACAGGCAGCAGCTCCCAGGGTGGTTGGCAGTCACAGTGTGATGACAGGGTGGACCCAATCCTAGGAGGAAGGCACCCCCTCAACAGTTCCACAGAGAAATACAAAGAACCGGGGTGCTTCATGACCTCGCTCAGGGCTCAAGATCATGGGTGAGTCAGTCCCTAAGGTATTGGCTGCCTTTCCTCGGAAATGTCCAGTTATGGGCTTTAGCAGTGAGTTCTAATAATTGTTTAAGCTACATTAGTTTTTTGGGTTTTTTTGGTCACTTGTCATAAAAATACCTTAGTAAAAGTTTAGTATACTGACTTGCTAACATCTCTTAGCCACACAGCTAGGTAGTGGGAAAGCAAAACTTTTAACCTCCCAACTTTTCCTTATGACCACACAGTGCTGCTTCAGCTCTCCACCCTCTGTACGCCTTTTTTTTTTTTTTTTTTTTTTTTTTTTTTTTTTTTTTTTTTTTTTTTGGTTTTTTGAGACAGGGACTCACTATGTAGTTGAGACTGACCTGGAACTCACTATGTAGCCCAGGCTGGTCTCGAACTCACAGCGATCCTCCTGCCTCAGCCTCCCAAGTGCTGGGATCACAGGCGTATGCCACCATGCCTGGCTATATGCCATTTTTAAGTGCCACCAAAGTTAGCTGCTCATGCATTTCTCCCTTGCATTTCAGCTTCTCCCTTGTACCTGCTGACCTTAGCTGTTCTGTGACACACCTTTCTCCTAATCATTTCCCCACTGTGGTCTCTGGAATTCCTTTGGTTGAATCATAAAAGTTTACCTATGCATTCCCAACTTGTCCCCAGCACCCTTCTGTCTCCATTCTTACTGGTACCTCAGAGCTCTCTGGAGAGCAACACATCCAGCACATCTTTTGAACCTCTCAGAAGGAAGTGACTGAGGAGCTCACATCCTGGCTGTAGATTCAGCTCTTTTCTGGCCCTCTCATCATTGCCACTCCAGAATCGGTTTATTCAAAGCCCAGTTCTTAAACTGCATGTCTCCTCACCCGCTAGAAAGCCATGCAAGACTAGAGGTGTAGCAAGGCCGCAGGTTCAATTGCCTGCACTGTAAAGATAAGTAAAAACTATGTCTGCCGCGGTGTCACAACTGTACATACCCTAAGGACCTTGACTACTGTTTCTCAGGCCTCATCTCTGCATTGCTCTTGCTGCTACCTGGAGACATCCACAGCCCGCTCAGTATGAGCGAATAAACACCCTGGTCTCCAGGTCCTTGACATCCGCTGTTCCTTTTCCTACTCCATAGCACACTGGTGAGGTCCTGAACCTGGACCCGCTGCCTTCACGGTTTCTGCATCCTGTTCTGCAGCCACATAAGTGTAACTTTTAAAATGTGGTAAAAAATACCGTGGGTGTTTAAACTTAAAGTAAAAGATACGTCGCCACAAGTCCCCTTCAGAATATCCCCCTCACCCCAGACACACTAGCTCATCGTTCTTGTCACTTTCTGAAGCAGTGCTGGGAGTCCTGTGTGTCTTCAGTCACACTGTTGTGGCTCCCTCGGTGTCCTGAATCAGGTCAAGCATTTATTTTTCATGGTCATTTTGACTTTGGGAAAGATCCAGAAGTCACACGGTGGCAGATCCAGTAAATGAGATGGACAGGGAAACAGAGTAACGTTTTTAGGAGCTTGCCTTTCCTTTAGATGGCACTCAGCAGCATTTACCGTATTTTTTTAACCATACCTTGTAAAGACATAAAAGAGGGCTTCCAGAACAGGTTTAGAAAGTGGCAACATGTTGGGCATGGTGGCACACGCCTGTCATCCCAGCATTTGGGAGGCCGAGGCAGAAGGATCACTGCAAGTTCGAGGCCAGCCTGAACTACATAGTGAGACCCTGTCTCACAAAGACAACAAACAAACAAATGAAGTGGCAACAATGGGATAAGTGTGTTTGAAGCAAGGGGAGTGTATGTGTCTTTATTGTAATACATTTTTTTCTGGCTAAAATATGGATTGCTTCATGATTTGAGTGTCTCCTTGTGCAGAGGCCATGCTAATCTTTGGATCATTCCAGTTTTTAATATATAAATATCTTAAAATTTCAACATTTACTGTGTATTTTGGTCACATCTCCTGGTCACATCTTCCTACTTCTGTTCCTACCCTTTTCTCCACAGAATCGTGCTTTCTGCATACGTCTGTGCACCTGTTTAAAGACCTTCCAAGGATGTCATGTCCTTTTCAAGCTCAGACCAGCCCAGGTCCTCTGTCACAGACTATTCTACAACACCTCCCACTATGCTGACCTCTTGCCCCGCGTCTGTGGCTACACGTCCTCCCTCTCTTGCTGTAAAGGATAAACAGTTCACACTCTCTCTGCAGGCTATCCGCATGTCTCTCTTTACCTCCATCCCAGCTCATTACCGCCCTGTTCCTTGCCTCTGTACTGCAACAAACTTCCCGAAGGAGTGGTCTGTGCGAGCTGTCTCCATCTTCTCACTGTCTGTCGAACCCACCCCAGTCAAGCTAGTGTTCACTGAAGTTCTTTTTGTGAAAATCACCACTCAGCTCTGCTTAGCCAAATCCAGCTGTCAATTTTCATCTGTCGTCATTGAGCTCTCAGTGGTTTTTTACACTGGTGATCACTCATCTTGAAATGCTGTCACTCCTAGGGTTCCTTCTGCCTTACTGGCTGTGCCCTCAGTCTTATTTGCTAGTTTCTCCTTCCAACTAAAACAGTGTTGGAGTACCCTAAGGATTAGTCTTTTCATTTCTGTGTACAGTCATCCCTGTGTGATTTAACCAGTAGCGTGGCTTAAGTACTATCTTTTGATTCCTCTGAAATTTCTCACACCAGCCCTGAAACCTCCAGGCGGTCACTCCCTCCCATCCCTGAGGCACACCACTGTTGTTAGCAAAAAGGGGGATTCCGTTTCCTCTCCCTCATTTACATGCTGCCTGGTGACTTGTTTGACATATTGCAGAAGAGATGTTATGTCACATTGCACCTGGCCTGTCAAAGGCCTGACAGCTTCTACTTCTAGAGAAGCCAGCCATGACAGGAAGTCTCACTCCTTGTGACCACTATGGTGTGAGGAAGCCCGAGCTAACTACACGGAGAGGCCACACGGAGCACTGAGGTGTCAGACGACCAAGTGACGCCTTCTTGGGCACCTCCTGCTCAGCCCAGCCACCAGCTGAGTGCAGCCAGATGATACCACTTTGTGCAAAACTGCCAGACAAGCACCATCAACGCGCAGAATTGGAAGGAAACAATAGATTGCTGCTATTTTAGAAATTTGAAAGTTCAGGGGCACTAACAAAACATAACCGAAACATCCTTGATCTGCAAACCCCCTCAGCTATGGACAGTGTTTGTCAGCCTTTCCACATGGACGTCTAAGAGGCATCCCAACTTCACGGGTTCAGAATCCCAGCGTACTGCTCTGAGTCTCCATCTGTGTGGCCATCTGTGTGCTATAACACGGGAGTCCTTCTATACTGTTCTCTCTCAGTCCTCTCACTGCCGGCCTCAGAATATACCCAGAATCCCAGGAGTTCTCGCCCCCTCGACCACTGTCATTGTACAGCCACCATCATTTGCCTAGAATGTTTAGCTTTGTAAATGTTTTTTCCTCCCTATGTTTTTCCCCTGCACTCCATTCTACCCTACAGTTGAAATTAGTTGTGAGAGAGTTTTTAAAAAAAGCTATATGAAGAGATGTTTGACATTGCTAATCATTGGAGAAATGTAGATCAAAACTACAAGGTACCACTTCCCACCCATCAAGATGGCTACTATAAGAAATAAGAGAAAGAAATAGAAAATAAAAGGGTCAGGCTGGGGATTTAGCTCAGTCGTTCCACCATTTGCCTCACAAATGCAAGGGTACTGAATTTGATCCCTGGTACCAAAAACAAAAAAACACACACACAAAAAGAAAGGAAATAACAGGGCCAGGGATGTCACTCAGTGGCACAGTGCCTGCCTGACAGATGTGGGGTCCTGAGTTCAATCCTCAGTACCCCCCCGCCAAATCTTGTGAAGCTGGACATGGTGGTGCATGCCTGTAATCCCAGTAGGCCAACGCAGGAGGAGCACCATGAGTTCAAGGGCAGCCTGGGCTACATAGTGAGACCCTATCTGAGAAACAAAAGTGGTGGCAAGGATGTGGAAAAATTGGAAGTCTTTTTGGTAAAAATGTGAAATATTGTAGCTTCTGTGGAAAACAGCATGAAGGTTTCTCAAAATAATAGGTGTGGTGGTGCCTGCCTATAATCTCAGTACTTGGAAGGCTGATGCAGGAGGATTGCTATGAGTTTGAGGCCAGCCTGGGCTACCTACTGAGCTCAAGCATAGTCTGAACTACAGAGGAAGACCCTGTCTGAAAAAAAAATAACTGAAATTATAATTTTATCCAGCAGTTCCACTTCTAGGCATATGCACAGAAGAAACCAGGGACTTGAACAGTTATTTGTATATCTATTTTCATAGCTATATCCATCACAATAGCCAAAAGGTAGAAACAACCCAAATGTCTATTGGTGGATGGGTGACAAAGGAAATGTTTATTCCGTCCACATTGCTATCCTGAGGCAGCAGAACCCAAGAGGGCCAGCCGGCTCCTCAGAGGAGCTGTGCCTATTTTGAGCGTTAAAGAATAAGGCTTTTGCAAAAGGAGGCAAAGCTGGGCGTGGTGACACACACCTTTAATGCCAGCGCTTTAGGCTTTGGTGGCAGGATCGCAAATTCAGGCCCAGCCTGTGCAGATTAGTGACTTTGCAACACTCTGACTCAAAAGGAATGGGCTGGGGAGGTAGTTCAGTCAGTGCAAAGGCCCCGGGTTCCATCCCAAGTACGGGGGGGAAAGAAAGAGGAGTAAGAAGAGGACATAGAAGGGCATATGGACTGCTATACTGACTCTAGACTGGGTAATTTATCAACTAAAATTTATAAAGAATTGGTTGCTCTCCAGGTACTGTGGCACAGACCTGTAATCCCAGCACTCAAGAGGCTAGAGCAAGAGGATCAGTTTAAGGCCGACCTGGCTACATGGTGAAAAGCCCTGTCTCAAAAAAGAAAACAAATTTTTTTATTGCTTACGGTTGAGGAGACTAGGAAGTCCAAGATGGAGACACCAGCAGACGCAGCATATGGCGAGCCTGTTTCCTGGTTCACAGCCAGTACCTCCTGTGCATCCTCACAGTGGGAGGGGCATTACAGGCCCCTCGTGCCTCTCATAAGGACGCTCATCCACTCATGAGGGCAGAACCCTCCCCACGGCCCTGCCTCTTGTCACCATCACTGCGGAAGTCAGGTTTCCACCTAGACATTTTGAGGGACGCAAACACACAGACCATAGCAACGTCCTAGACAAAGGATGGAGAGGAGGAGGCGCCACAGCAGAGGAAGGGAACGGTGTGAGGACGATTTGGAGCTTTATCAGGAAGATTATCAGGCATTTAAGGAAAATGATAGGATGTGATTATTTGTATTTAGTAAGATTTTCCCAGGAAGCAGTAGACAATGGACTGGTGGTGGGAAGATCACTCAGGTGAGTTTTAAGTCATCATAGGCAGAATGGTGAGGCTGACCAAGTTGATGGTAGTAAGGACAAAGGGAAGAGTCTCCGGTAAAGGAAGTTCTGGGAGCTGTATGTTACTTTTCTGTCAGGTTTCTGGCTTAGGCACAGGAAGGTACAGGTACCATGTTCTCAGAAGGGAACAGTGGGATGGGGGCTCCAGGGACCTTTCTGGGCTGGGCTTTCCGTGGAGAAGTACTCACTTCTGTCTCTTACATCTAGAATGGTATCAGTTATACACCGCAGTCATCCTTGGGAGCTCAGAAAATAGGCCTGAAATGAGAAAGGCTTAGATAATCTGGTTGTACATGTGCTTAAGGTGATGGGAATGGATGAGCTCATCCTGAGAAAATATGAAAGACTGAACCTATGTAAATGAATTTCAAAGAATGAGGAAGCCAAGAAAGAAAAATCTATAGATGCACGGAACATCCTGGGGACAGTGATGCAAGCTGTCATGGAGGCCAAGGAGAAGGGTATTTCTGGGCAAGTGTAAGATGGTTTCCAAAGTCTGCCTGTGGTGCCACTGGCCATGCTGATGGGGATATACATGGCCAAACATCTTTAACAATTGGGTGTTGATATCTATTTATTGCAAGTAATACAGCATTTATGTAATATATATAGGGGGGGGGAGAGAGGGAGGATCTCATTGTGTATTCCACACTGGCTTTGAACTCAAGTGCTGCTCCTGCCTCTGCTGGGATCATAGGCAAATGCCACCACACTTGGCTCAGTTACACTGAAAAATAGCAAGAGAACCATATAGCCTAGAACTATACATAACCACAGTACTATATGTACTGAGAATATAAGATCAAAGGAAATTGCAGTGGTGCGTGGCTGCAATCCCAGCTACTCAGGAGGTGAAGGTAGGAGGATCGTAAGTTCAAGGATAGCCTGGGGAATTTAGTAAGGGTTTGTTTTTAAAGCAAATATGGACATATTTCAATCTCCAGTACAAATGTTTGAGTTTTTTTGTTTTTTGTTTTGACACAGGGTCTCACTATGTAGTTTAGGCTGGCCTTGAACTCACTATATAGCTCAGGTTGGCCTCGAACTCATAGTGATCCTCTTGCTTTAACCTCCGAAATGCTAGGATTGAAGGCAGGCACCACTGGGCCCTGCTCCCAGTATGAAAGAGAGGGAGAAGGAGGGGGAGGGGGAGGGAGAGGGAGAGGGGAAGAAGAGAAGGAAAGGAAAGGAAGAGAAAGAAAGAAGGAAGGAAGGAAGGAAAGAAAGAAAGAAAGAAAGAAAGAAAGAAAGAAAGAAAGAAAGAAAGAAAGAAAGAAAGAAAGAGAAAAAAAAGGACTATTAAGACAATACTTTTCCCTGCCTGGGAAGTGGTCACACTGTACCCTTTCAATTCTGGCCATTATCCAAGGGACACTGCACTAACTGTTAAGTGTTTCTTATTGGTGGGGTTAGAATCTTCAATACTATCCTAAAAAATTGGGTTCTCTAAATTTGACCAAACTATTAAGCATTATTACTCTAGTTAAGTGTATTAGAAATGTGCTGAATTACTTCCTTGATTGCATTTTGAACATTTTAACAGCTGAGTACATTGTAAATACTCCAGTAGGAGTTTTTATTTCTCATCTTTATTTCTCTGGGATCCCATGAGAAATACAAGAATCTTGTTTATTGCTCAAATATATCTTGTTTAATGTCTTTTGTGTCTGTCCCTGGTAGTGAAAATGCTCCTAATCAGAGGAAGGAATAAAGCAGGGAAATGAAAGGCAGAGAAGGAAAACTAATGGGTTAGGAGTGTGGGGAGACACACCTTCAAAGAGTCCAAAGCAAACTGGTCACCAGAGTCTTGCCCGGCAAAGGGAGACGGTGTGGTGTGGTGACACTGAGTGGCAGACAGCGGGCAGTGGCCCTGAAGGTGTGAGGCCTCTACCCTGTCCCACATCCCCGCTGCTGCTCGCCCGAGGGCCCCATTGTTCTTTCAAATGGTGACACAAGGAGCTGTTCATCCACAGACCTAGGAAAAGGTCCTGTGCCACCCCAGACCTTTGCCGTCCTGTCTCCAGCCTCACTCTCCTAGTCTTCATGGTACTTCAGTATGATTGAATTACAGGTCTGTGTGTCACAAGCACAGCTGGCTTAGGGGTGCTGGAATCAACCCCAGGATTTCACAGGGCTGCCCATGCTCTAAAGGGACAGAACAGGCACTGCCAGGCAGGAGGTACCAGTGCAGCCAGCCTGCCATCTTCACCCGGCTCTAGCCATCACTGCCACCCCTCAGCAGCTCCCCTGAAGGTGTCACCAGCATCATCCCCATCTCTCTGCAGGTCTCTCCTTTTAGTTGGGGTACTGTGATTCTGTGAGATTGGTCGGGAGGGTTGTAGAGCTCTAGTATAGGAGGTTTTTATGGTCTTTAAAAGGAACATAAAACTCTGCCACATGGAAAATTTTAAACATAAACAAAAGAACAGAGAAGAGTATAAATACTCACATACCCATCACCTTGCTTTACCAATCCTCTACTCAAGGCCAATCTGTATTATCTATGTCTCTAATTACCATTCTGGATTATTTTGAAGCAAATCCTTATACTTTAGAATATGTCTTAAAAGACAACTCTTAAAAATATTAGTACAGGACTAAAAAGAACTGTTTGTAAAATGTGGCATGCATATATACATTTCCTGGGAAAAGATCCAGAGCTTCATCCAATTTTAACTGCTTTTTAAAAACCATTCAGATGGTGTCCTGGCCTCCCCTACTTAATTCTCCTAAGAGAACGATCATCCGTGGTAAATAGCAGCAGCAGCAGTGCAACTCCAGGAGCCAGCCTCACACTCAAGAGATCATCAGTTTTTTAAACTAACATTTAAAAAAGTATTATTACAGTAGAATGAAAAGAGGGTCAGTTTGCCTGAGGATCAATAATTCTTAAAGCATCTTCTCATCTTTGCACTATTACCACTGAAAACCGTTGAAAATATTTTTCAGAACTTGTTTCTTAGAAATGTTTTTAGCTGTTGTATATTTTTTTGGTCTTTGAAACAGGGTCTTACTATGTAGTTCTGGCTGGCTTTGAACTCACGCAGGTCCACCTGTCTCAGCCTCCTGACTGCTGGGATTATAGGTGTGCTCTATCACAGCCATCAGCTGTTGTATATATAGAACAGTAGTTTTCTGCTTTAAAAGTTTTGAGGATTAAGTGTAGTCTCCAAAATAATAACAATTAATTTACAAAGCAGAAAAACATTAATTAAGGGCATATACACAATGGTCAGTGTGTCACCAGGACAGATTTCCAGATGGGGCCTTGGCCTGCCCAGCAACGCACATGTCAGAGGACCAGAGGGAGAGTTGGCTGGAACAACTTTCACCAAGAATACTGGTTCAGAAGCAGTGAATGTGGGAAAGGAACTGCTCAGAATGTCCTAACATTGAAAAATACAAAGGAAAACATTACTTCCATAAATGTGATACTTAAAAAAAAAGTTCAGAAGTCATACGTAGTGCAGATTAAAGTAACTAGATTAAGAAAACAGACATAAAGTATACATTACATTTTTTTTATTTTTCAAAAAAAATATCTGGGTTAAACAGTCAAGCTTCATGTACATAAAACAACTTTTAAAAAAATCCAGAACCTTGCAGATTGTTAACCGACTCTTCTAGACTACCAACTAGGAGGGCTGGACTAGCTGCACATAAAATTGCTTCTTCTGCTGACACACCATGACAGAGCACAACACAACACCCGCTTCCCCACTTGTCCTTCCACACGTGTGTGCCCAATGTAGCTGTCACTGCAGGAGAAGAGCTGGAACTAGTACAATAAAATCATTCAAGTTATTGAACATCAATCTGAAAGATGTTTCCAGTGTTAAGTTATGGGCATCTTAATCTGTTAAAAAAAAAAATTACATATCCAGAACACCGAAGCATTAGGAACACAGTTTTGTTGACATTTGAAAACTATAACCACATAGAAAACACTTAAATTTTGAAATAAGAGCATTGTGTTTCTTACCTAAGTGGTTAAATCAGACTTCTGTCTGTCACAGCGAAGCAAGGGGACCCTGGGAAAGGTTAGACTTGGAATCTACCTGGAAGAGATTTTTTTCTATCTTTGGGAAGAGGTTTTGCTGTGTTTCAAAATGAAAAATGAAGCAAATGCAAAGCAGTCTGTGACCTGTTTTATTGCTAAATTTAAAGCAAACATGCTGGTGTCACTGAAAATTTAGCTGAGGGTTTAAATTGGCAGACAACTTGGGACGCAGATGAAGTTTTTACAGTGCCAGGAAGGAGCTGAGCATGGAGGCTGATGATACTGTGTTCCCGTGGGTTTCTAGGTCCTTCCAGTATGAGCAAATGAAAAAACAAAACAACAAACCCAATTTTAGTGCTAATGCTGACATTGTGGACTCCAGAATTTTTTACTGGCTTTTTCTTTCTTAATTTGGAGCTGTGGTCAGACCCAGAGCCTTGTGCATGATAGGCAACCTCTGTACCACCTCCAAGTCTCCAACCTTTACTATTTGAATTTAAACAGGATGCCATAAAATCCAAATTAAGGAAAGCACCTCACTGCCCTTGCTGACTTTTTTTGGTGCCAGGGATTAAACTTGGGACCTTGTACTTGTGAGGCAGGAGGTGGCACCAAGCAGCTAAATCCCCAGTCCAGCCCTCACTGACTTTCTACAGTTAAAATTGAAATCTTGCATTTGCACTCTAAAACAAGTTTATTTTTAATTTGCTTTTTAGGAGACACATATTTAGTAATCATGTTGCTTTGTAGCTGTTATTGAGTGTGAGGAGAGGGGAGCAGCCATGGAATGGAGTTGACAAGCTCCACTCTAGGTTGTCAAGCCCCAGAAGAAATTAGGGTGCCTGGCTTTGACTCACTTTTATTATAATTATTATTTTTGGCTTTTTTGAGACAGGGTCTCACTATGGAGTTGAGACTGACCTGGAACTCATTGTGTAGCCCAGGGTGGTCTTGAATTTACAGCGATCCTCCTGCCTCAGCCTCCCGAGTGCTGGGATTACAGGCATGCACCACCACACCTGGCTTGTGACCCACTTTTGTTTTAAGACAGGGTCTTACTACCCAGGCTGGTCTTGAACTCATGAGCCTCCTACCTCAGCACCCGCAGTGCTAGGATTACATGTGTGCACCACTACATCTGGCTAGGAGCAATAGATTTTTTTTTCCAATAGTGTTTGATTGATTGTGGGGAAACTCAAGAGGAATTTATATTTTATATGTGTAAGTCATATCTGAATTTTGTACTTCCATCATTAACATACATTATTTCAGGAATAAAAATAGAACGTGATTCTGTAGTACTCCAGTTGTTTTTAGCTCCACCTTGATTAATTTATTAGCTCATTCATGGGAAAACTCTGGGCACTTGTACACATGTGGTTTCTTCCACTTAAAAGCATACGTGTCCTGCTAGGGGATGATGACCAGATGTTCAATACCGGAATCCCTTGAGATATTAGGCAAATACAGTTTAAAGCAGGCCTTGTAGATTGCAGTACAATTTATTATTTTTATATAACCAGTACATAGCTATTTTCTGGGTGCTTATCATAACTAAAAATATTCTATGCATTAACATATAAAATGTCTGAACTTTCAAAGACTTAACTTTCCCTTTTGAAATCCCGTTGTTCCTGGCATTCAGTGCTATACATATGCAAGAAGTTTGAAGCCAGATACTCTGTTTTCTTGTAAGCAACTTCTTAGATTTTGACTGAAGGCCTGTTTTGTTTTGTTTTTTTTTTAATTCTCTATTATTATTTTTGTCAGCAAGTGCTTAACTATTGGTCTCATTCACTTTTTGTTTTTGTTTTTTGGGGGTCCTGGAATACAGTGAGTTTTTTCAATCTACAAGCACAGATTTCTCATTCTGTTCAGAAAAACTGAATTTTTATAGTCTAATATTTTTCTCAATATAGCCTTCCACTAAAAAAGCATATTTCAGTAATGCCAGTAGTGTTGTTTTCCACATCCATTCTCTTCCCCAGTATTTTATTTTGAATAAAAGTCGTTTATCTTGTGCATAATTGACAAGTTTTAAAAGCATCCATATTGTTCTTTTCAGCTTCCAACGTGGGTTTTAATCTATTGTTGTGCTTTAACTTCTGTTAAATTCTAATTTCTAGCCTTTTCCACTTTTTCTGTTAACTCATTCTCATCTTAAGGTAACTTTCTGTCACTGCACAGAAACAACATTTTAAAGAGTGTTCTGGAAACTCTTTTCCCTTGGTTCCACATTTCTTTATAGGCCTCATTTTGTTTTTCTTGTACTCATCCTTAAATGTGGTTCTTTCTTCCCAGACGTGTACTTATTTGTCAAATCCCCTTTTCATTCAAATTCCAGGTTGATGGTAAAGTGATGTACATATTTCTAAGTACAATTTCTGGTTTACCACTTTTCTATTTAAGTAGCATCATTTTCTTTTCTTTTACTGGCTTTTCTGAATGTCTGAACCAACACTGTATGTGAAACACAATCTCTGCATGTTCTATTCTGCTACCCAGTCACTCACTGTTTCTACTTTGACCTAAAAGGCTTTACTGTCACAAGATACCGTGTGTCTACTGGTCCCTCTCTGCTGTCCGCTCATTTTAGCCTTAGGGTTTGGAGGCTGAGCTGAATGAGGAGGAAGAATGTTGGGGCAAAGGAAGAGAGGGTGGGATCTAGAACCTTCTCTTCATGGTGAAGTATTTGCTTTAAGAGGATCAGTCAGTTATTTTTCCAGCTCAGGAACTCAGCACGGATAAGGAAACATACATGGCTGTGAGGAAGACATACACTAAATCACTTTCAAAATCTTAATTTCACAAAATCTGTTTCATGGATGGACGACAAAGACTGTGAGCTACAACTTGGAAAGTTTTGCCTAATCCACCTCTATGCCTCAGCCATTGTGTCAATCTCTTTTAGATTCTAGACCTGAGATTTGGTCTATTGGGTCTTTTTTGTTTTGTTTTTTGGTACCGGGGATTGAACTTAGGTCATTGTGCTTGCAAGGCAGGCGCTGGAACCACTGAGCTAAATCCCCGGCCCACTCTATTGGGTCTTTATGGGTGTTCTTCTGAGAAGGTAAAAGAAACTCAATGGGGACTTCTGCAGGCCCAGTGTCATTCTGACAGATGCAGTACTATTAATTTTTAAGAATCCAAATCTTTCCAGCTGTGATGTGGAAGAAAGAGTTCTGAATTAGTTTTCCAGTCTTGAATGTACTACTTATTGCCTGGTTGACCTTGGATAGGCTCTTTAATATCTCTGGGCTTTAAGGGAATCTGGCTAGATGACCTCAGGGTCTCCTATAACTTATTCTTTTAAGTTTCAAAAGAGGGAATAAATATGGCCTGATGAAGAATAGAAAAAAAATGGCCAAGTATATTCTGCTCAGAGTATTTGATCTAAATATTATATAAAAATACTGATATCAAAATTAAGTGCAAAAGTAAAAAACCGGAGCACATAATTATGACATAGATTAAGAATTCCTTTTCATATTAAGCCATAGTTCCTATGTCTAACTGACATATTGGTATGACCGCCTGCCCTTTAAGGTAGATAATATATATTACAAATTAATTAATGGATAAGGACAGAAGGTTCTCTACAGGCAGAAAATGTTATACTCGTTCAAAAATACTATCAGGCTTTCCAAGAACTATTAAATGGGACCACATAACTAATCAATTATTCAAGAGTACATATAAGGTGTAATACAGTATGGCTTGAGAAATGGGATATCTCCCAAGTAAGTAGAAAGTTTAAAATATTTTAGAAGTGAAATGGACATGTATGGGCCTGAAGGAGGCAGTTTTTAAAATGGAATTAGCACTGAATTTGGAATCAAACCTACATTCAAATTTAACTCTCCACCTTATTAGATCTGCAATAATTTGGTAAGTTTATTTACCTTATCTTACCTTACCTCAGTTTTTCAGTAAGTAAAATGGGCAAAATTACATGTACTTTGCAGAACTGTTGTGCAAATTAAGTGAGATGAGGCAATTTTATGAGAAAGCCCTTAGTACTGTCAAATTTGAATTTTCAAGAATGTTTTATTTGAACAAATCAGTAGATGTAACAGTATCTAGAGTTAAATACAAATTAATCAGTTGCATTGACCATAAAGTATTTAGAAGACCATTTTCCTCTCAATAGAGTGGCAGTAATGGAGAATCTGTCTAATAACTTTTTTTTTTCTTGGTGCTGGGGATCGAACTCAGGACCTTGTGCTTGTGAGGCAGGCATGGTGCCACTGAGCTAAATCCCTGGCCCAAATAACTTAATATTAATGTAATTACTATGCATCTACATGTTATCCAATTTTTTTGGTCTTAAAACTTTTCTGAAATGGTTAATTTCCATATAAGCTATATTAGACAGATAACAAAGCACTTGAATTGAATAACAGTCTGATTCTAATCAACAAGTAAACATGGGGAATGTCTCTGGGTAGAAGAAGATCTGAAAAGAAGTAGAATTTATTGTCAGGGGTGGTGGTGCATATCTATAATCCCAGTACCTTGGGAGGCTGAGGCGGGACGGTCACAAATTCAAGTCCAGTCTGGGCAACTAAGCAAGACCCTATCTCAAAAAACAAAAATTAAGGGAGGGATGTAAGACAGCATAATCATCAGTAGTGGACAAAGAAATAAAAAAGAATTAGAATTTCTCAAAATCATCATCACCATCATAATCATCATTGGCAAACTTTGCCAAGTATGTATGGGCAGCCTCCCTCAGAGAAGTTTTGAGGAATACTATCTTGTCTGAATACATACTTGCCAGATGTAGAAATTTCCAGAGATGTCAGTTTAATTACCATCCCCCATGGCTGCCTCTTCCCTCAGAAAGGCAGTGCAGCTGTAGGTCCCATCCCACCTCATGTTTTAATGAAGTTGATTCATTTATAGGGGAAAAAACAAAGCTCCTTACCAAAGAACATGGCCTTAGCAACTATGTTTTTCCTTTTTTCTTCTCATTGAGTTTATTGGTACCTATGTTTTTCTTTTAACACAGAGCATTAAAAATTCAATCCCAAAGCCAAACCATTCATATATACAAATTTGAAACTTTCAGTGTATTCTGTTTAGAGCTCTCTCTTAACAGCTTCTAAATATGTACAGGCCTTAACCTGGACTAAACTGAAGCTTATCTAGGGAAAATTAGGTAGTTCTTTATTGAGGTCTTCATTGTTTGCATTCATTGATGCCTAAAGATAACTGATTAGGAGTTCAAAATTTGTTAGCATTCCATACATATTTCATAAAAGCAACAAACTGATGCATATTTGATAGGGATGATATTTAAACATTCTGTGTATTTAAGTAGTAACATTGCAGCCAGTGCTAGCCTTAACCAGTGATGGTGAACCTTTTAGAGCTTTCAGTGGTAACAAACAGCCCACTGTGGTACCCCTGCCATAGGTTCTCCCACCCCTGGCCTAAACTAAGAAAAAATAATCAACTTTTGCTATTTAGAGATAGAAAAATAATTTTACAAGCTGTGAAACTAGAAAAGTTAAGAGAACTCTTATTCCTAACAAAGACTTCCCAGTATAGTGAGATGAGCTAAATTAGAGCATTGAGGACTTAGGAATTCTCTACCCTGGTATCACCATTCCTAACTGTATGACCTTGAGAAACTGCATTAATAATTGTGCTAACATTATTCCCCTTGGACATGATTCATTCCATCGAGCCCACTTTACAAGAGAGTACTGAAGTAGCTCCCAATAATCTCTGGACTACAGCTTTCATTTCTACATCAATATTACTTTGTCCAGATTTTCTTAATGACTGCTTGTATATGCCAAAAGTGCTTGATGCTTTTACTATGTTAAAATAAAAATCAAAGTAAGAGGATCTCACATTTCTTCAAATACCATTTATCAGTCAGAGCAGAGTAATACAGAATAAAATCTAAGGAAAGCCAGACAATGCTACATGACCAAAGAGGCCATTTCTTTCACAGCTTTGGTTAGGTGCTTCCAGACTATTCCTTTTATTTTTTATTTATTTATTTTTTTTGCAAATGCACAAAACAGTGGAAATTTTTTCCATAAAACCTCTTAAAGTTTTTCTGTTCTTCCTTCATTTGTTTTTGCTTACATGTGAGGTATCAGGGCTTGGATGTATTGGAGGTAGAATTCATGGGCATAACTTGTTCACTTGACCAGATTATAGGTTTGGTTTCCTTCTCACACTTAATAGTTTAAGGGACACAGAATGTCCACAATGGAAGAAATAAGTATAAAAGTCAGCATTTACCACAGGCTTATGATGAGCCTAGTACTGAACCAAACTCTTCATATTTAATTAGATCTAACCAATCAAATTGATACCCTATTATCTCTGCCAAACTCAGCTCCCAGCAAGGAGGCCTGCTGGATTCTGGGAGGCGGGACCCAGAGCTCTTTTTAGAGCAGTCACAGGAGGTGCTACAGTGTGAGCTCCTCAAGAGCTCCACAGGTCCTCTCACACCTCAGTCCTCCATTCCTCATGCAGGACCCAGAAGCAACTTGTACCTTAGGCGAACTTGTGAATTCTTGATATTCATTCCCAACAACTGTGGAGCACAAAAACTGAAGGTAAGTAGAGAAAATGCCCTTTATCTCCCCTCTTCCTTCTCTTGGGATTCTCCTTTCTCAGGTAAGAGCAGAAAATCCTGGTCTCTAGAGGTGATGGCATAGGGCTAACTGGAAAGACACAGCCATTGCCTCAGCTGAAGCCAGCTGAACAGAGCTCTTGTGCCCTCCTCCATGTCCTCTGAGGACCCAGCCACATGCATGGATAATAGGACTTTGCCATGCTGGCAGGTCTTCAAGGCTTTGCTGCATGGAAAGTTGTGTGCATATCTGTACATATACACACACACAGCAGAGACAGACCTGTGCAATGGTGGCACACAGCAGCACTTGATAGATTTTTGCTTCCTCCCTCCCTTTCCTGCAAAGGAACCTGTGATAAACAGCAGTTAGGATGCTGTGCAACAGTTCTTTTGTTATATCTGGTGTCACTGAAGATTTGCCCTCTGATTTTTCAGTATAATCATTCCCTTCAGACCTCTAGGCATTTATAATACATCAAATAGGTGGCAGGCAACTAACTTGAGGCAGAGATGGTTACTCAGCTGCTGAAAAGCCAAAACCAACAGAAAGGTTACAACCTCTGGATCAATTATTGCTACTTTTGGAAATGTTAGTCTGAAAAGATCCCAGTGATTCCTAGAAACAATTTGTTCTTGAATCTATTTAAAATAAAAATGGAGGTTTTATTAAATTAGGCTGTAGGGTATGGTGACAGTTCACATAGGTTATATTTCAGTTTAAGTGCAGAACTGACAAGAAAAGGACCATTTGCTTTCCACAAACACAATATCCTTTGGGTGTTTAGCAAACTAAAGGAAACTGTACCTAATGTTTTGTGTCTATTCCTTCTTAATCAAAACCCTAAAATCACTATAAGAAACCACGACAACAATATGCAATATTAAGTCATAGCACTATTAACTATTTCTTGTTGTTTATATATACATGGAGATCTAACAAAATTAATCTCTACTCAGGAAACTAGTAAACAGAATTATAAATGTGCAGTAACTAGAAATGTTATATCACTAGACCTTAAGGCAGCATTGGTTGAGTCTTCTCTGGTAAAGTATCACATAATTCAATGGCCAGTGTATGACTTTAAAAACGATTAAAACAAATTCTGAAATAATGCTTTGAGAAAGAAATAGGACTAACTTCAAGACTCCTACAAAATGAATTTGCATTGGAATTTTAATTTGAGATTAGACAGTGTACAGAGGAACATAATGATGTAAAGATATAGCGGTCTTTCTCAGATACAAAATAAAGACACCACCTAGAAATTACTATTACTTTTAGTTAGCACTTTTTGGGCTCCTTTGTTACTTACTGTTGCATTCAGAGTAGTTATTAGAAAATTCTGCTGATATGTTTGTTTATTTGTTTAGTTTTTTGTTTTTTTGAGACAGGGTCTCACTGTGTAGCCCAGGCTGGCCTCAAACTCACAGTGATCCTCCTGCCTCAGCCTCCCAAGTGCTGGGATTACAGGCATGCGCCACCATGCCCAGCTGCTGATGTTTTAGACAGGGTCTCACTGTGTAGCCCAGGCTGGCCTCAAACTCACAGTGATCCTCCTGCCTCAGCCTCCCAAGTGCTGGGATTACAGGCATGCGCCACCATGCCCAGCTCTGCTGATGTTTAAACAAGGGGTCAGGTTGAGTTTTACCTGAGTGAAATACTTTCAAACTGCATTTGATAATTTATCATTATGCTCTGATTTTATAACTACATCCTTAATGCTGGGTTTGCTTACCTGGTAGACTGCCTAAGTCATAGTGTCCCAAGCATCTGTGCCAACCCTAAAAGGGTGACATCTATTGTGGCTGAAAAAGCCATACTTTGATTAAAAAATATTTCAAAGCTTTTAATAAACACATGTGGGGATTTGTTTTCCTGTGGTTTGTTTTGCTGGACTTTGCTGGTTAAGCCTGAACATTACTGTTTGTTGTTTTACACATCCAGTGCTATACGCTGACAGGACAACTATGGAATGGAGAACAGATTTAAAACAACCACCACCTCTACAAAATGTTCAAATGAAAAGCGCTCTCACATGGTGCTGAGAACTAAGACATAGGCACTTCTGCTTCAGAGGTTTTCACATTTGGATCACACGTGGCTTTCCCAAGCCGTTTTCTTTCACTCCTTCAAATTCTCTTGTGTTGTACAAAACATCTAGTTCACTGAAAACCTTGTTCTCAACAAACTCCCTTTTGGTGCATTAATCTTTTTTTCATAAGTTTCCCTACTGACAGCGGAGACTGATCCTTCCGTGGCAGCGAGCAGCCCCTGGCAGGTGCTTCAGGATGTTCTCATGCGAGGCTGCTTGCTCTGCGGGACCAAGTCATCCACCAACACAACGGAGGAGGGTCAAGTGCAATTCTTCTCTAACGTGTCCGCCTCTTTCTAGTTCCTTAATGTGAATGTAATTCAACAAAGTACGGTCTCCACAACATTCTAAAGCTACTGGGCTACTGGGATTTTAAAAAATGACACTTAAACAGCTTCAATTTTTCTTTTTTTCCAGAAAACCTGTGCTAAAAAGGCACTAGATAAAATGAATTTCCTCAGTCTTCTTTATAGCAATTATATATTGTGTTTGCTTTTATGATTGAGTGAAGGTGACACACATTTGGATAAAATGGCCAAATTATTCAGATTCACCTACTTTCATTTTAAAAAACAAACTCCAAGTCATAGGAATAGCAGGCCACACTGATGAAGACCGGCACGTCCATGGAAGTCACACCCAGTCAGGCTCTGCCATCCCAGGCTCTGGTTGCTGCTGACTTTGGCCTTGGCTGCCTGAGGGAGCTCTGGCCTATGAGAGGGAGCAAGGCAGTGGCCTGGACCCAGGGAGAGCTCACTGGCAGCAGCTGTGGGAGCCAAGCCTCCTGGAGACCTGAGTAAAAGAGACAAAAGTGAAGTTCTCACAGTTTTCCAGCTTGACCTTCTTGGCTAAGTTTGGGACAATTCCCCGAAGAGACCGCAGCCCCATCCTCTGCTCCTCGTACCACACACTGCCCATGTCTGTGGCCTCCTTCCTGGCAGTAAGGTAGAAGGGGGACTTGGCCTCCATTTGGGCAGGTGGCCGGTGGATGTACATGTACTTGTAGAGGAGGCAGTATGGGCACTGTTTGTGTCCCCTGGAATGCTCATGGTAGATTTTCCCGTGACACACTCTAGTGGAACCGCTCCGACTCTCCCGCTTCACACTGTCTGTCCGGGCAAAGTAGGGCTGGTTCTGTGGGTCTTTGAGCAGTTCAATGTCACCATACATCAGATCTGCATGTTCCTGCAGTGTCCTCATGTTCAGGTATTGGCTGTTGTACTTGACCACAGTGGACAGGAGAGTGATAGGGCTGTCATCCCCTAGACACCCTGCCTGCCACATCTCTTCCTCATCAGAAAGAGAGAAGTAGACGATATTGCGAGAACGGGCACCTGACATCCCTGCCTTACTCAGCACCCATAGCTTCTCCTTGAGTTTCTTGGTGGAAGAACTGAAGGTGCTGCTGGTGATAGAAAAGCCCACACCTGCATTCTTCAGGATGCGGTCCAAGCCTCGGCGGATGGCATGGAGCGAGGTGGCCAGGAAGTCTGAGCCGTCACTCTTCTTAACGGTGACATAAAAGTTTTCAAGCAGCTCATTCAACTTCACTGCAGGGATCTCAAATGAGACAAACACTGAAGTTACACATTTGAGGAAACCTAAATAGCCAGACCCCGCCTCCCTTCTAATCCTCGCTGGGGGTTCTGCTGTGGACAGGACGTGTTGTGGCTTCTAGAGGGCCGACCCCTTAGCGTAACAGAGTAGAAAGAATAGTCCATTTCAAGCTGGAAGATCTCCGTTCTGTATTTGGCTAATCTTTTCAGATCTTAACATTTAAATCTGCAAAATAGGGCACAATAACTGACACCTCATAGGATTGCAGTAATATTTAAAACTGGACTGTGAAAGGGTTTGTAAGTAGTCATGACCATACACACCTGACCACACATATGCATGTGTGTCCACACACACATTACTACCAGCCTTTTGTAACTTCACTGTTCTTCTCTGGAAGGTCCTTTCTTTTCCTTGCTTGCAAATCATTCACTTCCTTCCCTTTGATAAGATTCAGTCACCCTGTCTGAACGATTCCTAAAGTAAAACACTCAGTAGCTCCAGCACTAATTTCTGGGATATCGTCCCTGAGCATGGTGCCAAATGGGAGGACAACTGACACATCTGTATTGCATAGTGAGTTAGTGGTTCTTGATTTTTCACTTGAATTTATCTGAATAGGTCCCGAAACATCTTTGGCTTCATAAACAATAGGGTTTCAACATCAATATTTGTTTAAAAGATGAAAAGATTAATAACTATGTTTCATTTTTTAAATCTTAGCTGATCTATATTAAACCAAAATAGATGAATAAACTCTAAAATATGGACAACTTTCATTTTGCATATTATTATGTTACATAAAATGTGTGCACATTAATACCATGCAAAGAGAGGAATACCTCTGACACACACAAGGTCCAAGTGATGTAATACATCATAAAAGAAAAACTGCCTGTGTTATCACGTCAGTCAGGGCTACGGTACACTAATCAAAACAAATGGGGACTACGGAAATGGATCATTCAGTTTTAAATACTTTAATGTAACTGACATATATTAAGGGGCAAGGTAACATGAACTTAAGTGACACTGAAAACTTATTTAAAAATATGACATCCATTTCAAAGTTTTTTTTTCTCATTGAATTTATTGGCCATTTCAAAGTTTTAAAAATTCAAATTAAATTGAGATTTGAAGAAAATAATCTCAGCTGGGTGTGATGGCTCACTCCTGTAATCCCAGAACTCAGGAGGCTGAGGCAGGAGGATCGCTGTGAGTTCGAGATCAGCCTGGGCTACATAGTGAGTTCCAGATCAGTCTCAACTACTTAGTGAGACCCTGTCTCAAAAAACTGAAGAGGGGAAAAAAAAAAAGAATGGAAGAAAGAAATCTCTTATTGGGCCAGGGATTTAGCTCACTGGCACCATGTCTGCCTCACAAATGTAAGGTCCTGAGTTTGATCCCCGGTACCAGAAAAAAAAGTCATGTTATTATAATGAACACTATTTTACAGGTAAGAATTATACAAATTATACCTAAATAAAAACATTAAAATCTTTTTATAAAGTCAGGGAGAATAAACATGATGTATACCATTGTTCTTATATAGTACTGTTCTGGAGGCACCAGGTAGGACAAGAAAAAGAAATTTTACACATGCATTCCCACATACATACGTGCACACACACATGGGCATATATACAGGAAGGAAAAAGACAAATGTTTTCTAATAATCTGATTGTTAGTCTAGGAAACTCCAAGAGATTCAGTAGAAAAGCTAGCAGTAAGAGTATAATAGCAGTATACAAAATAAAAGAAAAAGGGCTTTCTTATATACCAGTAATAACCAGTTAAAATAATTTCCCAATAACTATTGCACTCAGATTCAGCAGGCTTTGGATGTTTTTATTGTCACTTGCAACTCCCTACTTGCAGGTGATAACCTCTCTTTCTATTACCTGCAACTCTTTTGGTTACAAGAGAAATATCAATATCAGAATTAGAAGACTCCAAGGCCTTCAGGAAACTCAGTCTCTCATTTCTTCTCTGTAAAAGACTAGCTTTTTTTTTTTTTTTTTTTCCTTTTGTTTTGAGACAGGGTCTCACTATGTAGTTGAGACTGACCTGGAACTCACTATGAAGCCCAGCCTGGTCTCAGCGATCCTCCTGCCTCAGCCTCTGGAGTGCTGGGATTACAGGCATGCGCCACCATACCCGGCAAGACTAGCTTTCTTTACAGAGCTGCAAACATAGTCAACTACCTGTCTTCAAGGTTTATATCTTCAAGTTTCATGTATTATTAAGAGATCAACTCTCATTTTCAGTAGGAAAAAAAATAATCCAAAAGAAGGAGTCTCCCAGCTCATTACTAATTCAAACAATTTACCTGAAAGTGTTCCATCATGCTTAATGTGATAATTTTTTAAATAGCCATGTGGATAGTAGGACAGAAAGATTTCCTAGTTTTTTCTAAGAAAAATCTTTATTTTTTACTTTACTGCTTTAAACAAAAACCAAGAAACAAAGATGACCTGTGTTCACAGATTGAAAACTTAATGTTATTAAAATTGGCAATGATCCCCCAAATTACCTACAAATTTAGCATTATCCCTATCAAAATCCCAGCTGCTTAGAAAGCTGATCCTAAAATTCATAGGGAAATGTTTACGTAATCAAAAATAGCTAAAACAATCTTTCAAAAGAACAAAGTTGGAAAACCCATCCTTAATTTCAAAACTTATTACAAAGCTATAGAAATGGAGACTGTATGTCCCTGAAACTATATATATAGCTAAGAATCCAGAAATCGATCCTCAGATAAAAAGATAATTGATTTTGGCCTGGGGATTTAGCTCAGTGGTTCTGCCACCTGCCTCGCAAGCACAAAGACCAGAGTTTGATCCCTGGTGCCCCCCCATTGATTTCAATAAGGAGAAAAAATAACTTCAAGAAGAAATAGTAATCTTTTCAGCAAATGGTACTAGGATAGCTGGATATTCTATACCAAAGACTGAAGTTGGACTTTACCTCATACACAAATTAACTCAATGGATCAAAGATCTAATGTGAAAGTTAAAGTTTTAAATTCTTAGAGGCAGAAAAAGAGTAAATCTTCATGTCCTTGGATCAGAAAATGGTTTCTTAGACCATTGCTTAGGTACAAGTAATGCAAGAAAAAGTAAATTGAAATTCATTAAAATTAAAAACTGTGCTTCAGAAAGCAGCACCAAGAAATTATAAAGATGCCTGTGATCCCAGCACTCAGGAGGCCAAGGCAGAAAGATCGCTGCAAGTTCTGCCAGCCTGTCCTACATAGTGATTTCAAGGCCAGCCTGAATTGTATAGCAAGACCTTGTCTCAAAAGAAACAAAACAAAGCAAAATGAAAAGACAACCTACAGAATGGGAGAAAATATTTATAAATTATATATCTCATACAAGGCTTATACTTAAGATATATAAAGAACTATGAAAACAGCAAGAAGACAATGCATTTCAAAAATGGGCAAATGATCTGAATAGACACTTCACCTAGAAGATAAATGAATAGCCAATAAACTCATGCAAAGATGCTCAGCCTCGTTAGACATCAAGGAATGCAAAGCCAAGCCACAGGAGATTCCAGTTCACCCCGCCCAAAGGGATGGCTAGAATTCAAAACAAAACAAAACAAAACAATGATAATAAGCAGTATTAGTGAGGGTATAAAGAATATACTCATATACTCCCAAAAGAAATATAAGATGATACAGCTGCTTTGGAAACAGACTGGCAGGTCCCCAAAAGTTAAACATGAAAGCACCATGTTACCAAGCAATTCCATTCCTAGTTGTATGCCCAAGAAGACTGATAACACATCCTTACACAGATATGTACACACATGTTCACTGCAACATTAGTTGCAATAAATAGCTTAAATCTAGAAATAGCCCAAATGTCCATCAGCAGCTGAATGGATAAACAAAATGTGACATATGCATAGAATAGAATAGCCTGCAGCAATAAAAAGGAACAAATTATCAATCTATGCTAAAACATGGATGAACTTTGAAAATATTATGAATGAAATAAGTTAGACAAAAGGACAAATAAGTCAGAGACAAAGGACACATGATTCTACTTATGTAGGGAACCTAGATTAGGTGTATTCATAGCATCAGAAAGTAGAATAGAGGTTTCCAGGTCCTGAGGTGAAACAGAAATGGAGAGCTACTGTTGAATGGGTACAGTTTCTACTTGGAACAGTGAAAGAGTTCTGGAAATGAATAGCACTCGCAGTCTTGCAATACTGAATGCAATGAATGCCACCAAATTGTATACTTACAGTGGCTAAAAGAGTAAATTTTATGATAGGTACATTTTACTGTAATTATAAAAATCCCATATAAATCAATAACAGGTAACAATTTCCTTTTAATAATTAAAATAATTATTAATACACTATGAATAATTTAAAAATATCCACCTGTTCACATTGACTCTCAGTACCATTTCTTCATCCCCACTAGCCTTAACTGTTTTTAGGTCACAGGGTCTTGTTTTCTGGACCCTGAAATCACTATGAAGACAAGTGTCTGCTATCAAACCCATATATTTCCTTGCAGGAATTCATGAAAAGAGCCTCATTTCTCCATACTCTCCATGATGTAAATGAACAGCCAATAAATTATTAATAGATTTATTATTAATAAATTAATAGATGTAGACAGTATCTACATCTTGGAAGGTAAAACCTTCTCGACTCTCCCATGGATTGTGCCTAATCCTCAATCCTAATACTTCTCACTTGACCCCTGTGTTATCTAGGGAAATAATAAGTGAAGGAAAAGATAGCCCAGTCTGCTGTAATCCACATATACGGGTCACTCAGATTAAATACTGCTTAAGAAAGAAGCCAATGTCTTAGAGAATTAGCCAAATTAGTGAAGAAAAGAAATTGTAGCGTCAGTGGGCATACTTTTAAAACTCATATTCTTGGTCTCAAAGCAAGCTACATTGAGTCTAAGTGTGTCTTTAATATAGATAAAAGTAGCAGGTAATAACTCTTGATCAGTTTGGCACCTGATAACTCTTAAATTTAATTGTCTGTTTAAGCTCTTATTTCTTTTTGGTCATTGTTATATCAAAGAAGCCAAGTTTATAATTCACAGTGAATACTGACATAATCAACTCAAGAGTAGTTAAAGAAGTAAAATGGCTGTTTGCAAAGTCTTTATAGCAGACGGAAGTCCTTGGCAACCTACAGAAATAATCACAAACCTAAACTGAGTCTGAGAAAACTAAAGAAGCAGCCAATAGGGACCAGAAAGAACTTTCTTGTGTATAAACAATATAAATTTTGTGACTGTCATTTTTCCTGGAATTGCTTTTGCTGTGATTTTACTTTGAAGCTTGTGTAGTCTGTGGAAATCAAGAAAAATGTTCTATATCCTAAGTCAGCTTGATGTTCCTAATATTAAAGTTAACTCACTGACTTAACCCACATTTATCAGCTGAGAGGGTGCCAATTCAGGTATATTCCAGGCCTTCTGATTGGGATTGAAGACACAGCCATTAATGAGATGCTTCCAATACATTCTGAGAGACAGACATGTAAACAGATAGGAGCATTTCAACACGGAAAGCACTTACACATGGCAAGCCCCAGAACAAAAATTTAAATTAAGTGCCATGAGATCCTCAGGTGACTGTAATTTCCTTGGGAAGCTGGGGGAGCCAATTTTGAGCTAGTTCTGGCGGAATTAATAGAAAATTTTGAAAGAGAGAACAAGGATAAAGCATTCTAGGCAGAGAAAGTAGCATGCAGCAAAGACTCAGAAGCATAAACATCTTGTGGTTTCTAGGAATGGTGAAAAGTTCATTGAGGCTGGGGAAACAGAGTACAAAGTACAAAGCAAACGGATCAGCCTAGAGAAAAAGGGTGTATAGCAATTAACTATGGTCCAGTGTCTATGAACCAAATCCTGAAGAATAACTTCCCTAGGTCACTGGATTTTGGAACACAGTGCTCTTGGGCTTTCTTCTCAAAGCAAAGTCTTTCACTTTTGCAATTTTGAGGCCATGAATGGTGGAGTCCTGCTAATTCTTGTGATGCTATCTTTTCTATTTTCAGGCCATTTTTTCTATTCTGTTCCTTCTCAGCAATCAAGATATCCTCTGCTCAATCTTTGCAGGCCACAGCTTTACAGAAGCTTCCTTTCTAGCCAAACTCAAAATAGTTTTTTGAGACAGGGTCTCACTATGTAGTTGAGTCTGACCTGGAACTCACTATGTAGCCCAGGCTGGTCTCGAACTCACAGCGATTCTCCTGTCTCAGCCTCCCAAGTGCTGGGATTACAGGCATGTGCCACCACACCCAGCTAAACTCAAAATGTTTTAAAACATTCCAATGAGCTCTTTGCTTTTGATTCTCAAAATAAATCTAGCCAAAAACTCCCAACAGTAGTGTAAGAACCTGACTGAACCAGAGAGACTCCATGTTGACCAGCAAATGACCTAGAGACTGTCACTCCCCCTCATCCCTTATAGGATAACTAATGATTGTGAATTGTTAGGTAACTGCTTTGAAGTAGCTGGGAAACTAAATGGAAACTGTAGTGAACACAGAGACCCAGCACAAATCACGCCACTCCTTACTTGCCTGTAGTTGAATGTTCTGAACATTATAATCTAAGTTGTAAAAGGAATAATGGATAATTGATCTGCTGATCATCAGTACGTGACGGTCAAGTATATGCTTGATGACCACTAGCTCAGATCAACTGATTCTTTGCCTTTGTCCTCTTCCTGTAAGTTTTAAGTGTAACCCCCCCTTAGCCCTATATAAAATGGCCTCTGTTTCTGAGCTAGCCACCTCTCTGAGCTACTTGGCTTGGGGAGTGCCGTCTGGCCAGACTAATAAAGGTCTATTTGCCAACTTGCCTGGTGTGTTCCTTCCTGAGTGACTCTTGCTGTCCGACAAACTCCTGGAGCCTCGCTGAGCTTCCGAGCCCAGCATCGTGGAAGCCTCTTGGCTGTTCACGCTCCAGGAGTAAAAGTGAGACTTAAGTCTTACAGTAGCCATGCCTCCCTCAACATCAGATCGCCTTGAAATTTCTTCTGCCACCTTAGTCTGCCTCCCTTAACCTCAGTCTTGGGCAAAGTCTGTGGACATGAGCAAAATGCAGACAAACTTTTTGCTAAGCCATAACATATCTGGAACCCAGCAGTCAATGCAGTCTTCTTGTCAGAAACCTCCTCAGCCTCATCTTTACTGGCTTTCTGGTCTTCAAATCTCTGATCACAATCTCCCAACAAGTACAGTCAAAGCTGCTCCAGCTGTACTCTTCCAGCTGGCATCTCCAAACCTATCCATCCTAAGTCTCCTGTTTCCTACAAGGCAGTTCCAAAGGCTCTCAAGCCACACGTTACAGCAAGGACCCCACTTCTCTCATACCTTTTTGTGTTACTTTACTGTGATCACTGAGACAAAATACCTGACACCTAAAGTTAAAGGGGAAAAGGTTTATTTAGCTCACAGTTTGTAGAGGTTTTAGTCTATAATCGGCTGGCTCCAAGGCAGAGTGGCACATGGGAGAGGGGCATGACAGAGGAGAAACAGTTCATGGTGCCCACACAGTAGCAAAAACAAGGGAAAACCTTAACAGAGTCCTTCTGCCCCTTTTATCCTATCCAGACTACAAGTGCTAGTATGGGGCCAAACCACTTGGTGTACTGCTTTAATATTCACATGCCCTTATTTCTAGCATAACATACTCTAGATTCAGCCACCTCTGAAAGAGCCACATAGGACCACATGAGGCTTTGGGGGGACATCTAGACCTAAACCATAACAAGGGGGCACATATTGAAATTGACGTCCCCTATGGGGGGGGGCAAACATGCACTCAGGGCAGAGGCATGCCAGGTTCCATTCCGTAGTGGGACCTGAAACTGAAACCATCCAACCCAGAACACATGCCTCTGATACATAGAATTAAGAGAGTTTAGTTTATTTTCCCTTTTCTTCTTAGTCCAGTTCTCACCAGATCATAGAGGGTGGCTTACTACCATAAAAGCATCCACTCAGGAGCCAGAGTCGAGTTCTTCATCCCAGCTCAGCACTTATGGGATTTATGTTCTCTCACAAGATAACTTAACTTTGCTGTGCCTGGATTACCCCATCTCTAAACTAGGGGTGACAATAGTACCTACCTCTTGGGCTCCTGTAAGGATCATATGAATAGCTGTTAAAAGGACGATGCCTGGTGTGGAGAAGGTGTGGGAAAGGAATAGATAAATAAAAGGGCAGATTTAAAATTGATTGTATGTATGTGAAAGAAATTTGAGATATTTTGAGCACAACGTATCAGGGACCAATGGCTACTGAAAGATAATTTGCAACTAACAGTCCCCTAGAGGAGGGGCCTCAGCACTGGGGTGCAGCTATAAGTGGAAGCAGTAGGGTCTGTTAGGAGGCAAAGGGAGAGGGTGGACCACGGACAAGAGCCTTCAGTGATTTTCCCTACAAAGAAGGAAGGAGGCAGCCGAAAGTGATTGCAGGGTTGTGTTCTAGTTACTCCAAGGGACTTACGGGTTTGGGAAGTTATGTGTCTGAAGCCAGGATCTGGGAGATTAGGATAAGCGGCTGGTGGGCCAGGTTATGAGATGATAATAGAGGAGGTGACTGGAGTGTGGACTCTGGATTGGTGGGGCTCTGGGAGCTATAGTTCCTCCAGGGTCAGGAATGTTTCACTCTGTAAAGCATTAAGTGCAGAAAATGATTGCATGTTCATATAGTTGTGCAGCAAGAGACATCAACATGTGTCTGTGCCATTTTATTGACAGAGAAATTGAGAATATGAGGGACATATCTACCAATTTCACTTGGAAATCGTGCCCTGTTCTAATTCTTGCTCCCACAATCAGATCCAACTCTCAGATCACATTACCCTGATATCGGAGGCCCTGTCTGGATTTTATCCGGTAACTCTCCAATAAAGTCTACTAGTGTCTCACAATGGTGCTTGAAAATGTAAAATAATTCATTTTAATGTTATAGTCATCTGTATGTATCTGTGAAGGATTGGTCCCAAGAACCCCACAAGAGTGGGGAGAGAGGCACTAAACGGGCTATTGCAAAGGCAGTAAGGGTGACAGAGGAGAATCACAGGGCCTTGGAACCCGTGCGCCAGACACCCCTCCCCTGGTTTATATGACCAGAGCCCATTACGACCGGAACTGCAGTGCCCTGGTCAGTTCCACCCCCCTCTGCTCTCTCACCCACCAAGTCCACCTGGGTGTGGACATCACCATGCTTGGTTCAAAACTACAGACCTCTCAACTACTGAACTGTACCGGTCCTGCTTCCTTCCTGAGGATTCGGTGGCTCCCTCAATAGTTTATTTAAAATTCTTGATTCATACTGGTTTTATATTCATATTCTTGTTTCACAGGCATTGATTTTAGACTTTTTTCTACTATAAGCACTTAGTGCTGATATTTTTCTCTAAGTATTGCTTTTGCTGCCCTCAAAATCATTAATTTTCATTTAGTTCAAGATTTTAAAAATTTCTTTGTGATTTCTTCTTGGTCTGGCTTATTTACTAATGTAATGACTTCTAAATATTGAGAACTATCTAGTTAGTGGTCTGTATGACCTGTAATTAATTTATAATTCTGTTGTAGACAGAACATACTGGGTATGATTTCAATCTTAAATTGAGACTTCTATCATTATTACATTTCCTTCTTTAGTCCTGCTATTCCATGGGTGTGTACTTTGTTTGATATTGACAGATGCTCCATGTTTCTTATGATTAATATTTTTGTACTATATCTTTCTCCTATCCATTTACTTTAAACTTTTCTCAGCCTTTAAAGTTAGATATGGGCTTCACAGTTGACTCTTGCCTTTTTTGTGAGGGGTGGAAGGAGACAACATTTTTGAGTTGTAGTGTTTACAGCATTTCTATTTAATATAATTAAATAGATGGCTAAGTTCAAATCTACCACATTGCTATTTGTTTTCTATTTGATATATCACTTCTTTGTTCTTTTTTTTTCTTTTTCTTTTTTCCTGAGTATGTTTTACAATTTCATTTATTTTCACATTAGGATTGTCAGCTCTCTGTCTTAATTTTTTAGTGTTCTCTGACAATCTTTATAATTTAAATTATCATATGCTACTTTCAAATACTACAGTACTTCACATATATTGTTGGAACTACAATACTACACTTTCATCTTTCTATCTATCCTCTACTATTGTTGCTCTGCATTTTTTCTCCATATATAACATAAAAGCTTTGTAATATATTGCTATTATGTTTAATAGTCACTTCCCCTTTTGGAAATTAAAAATTTCATTTCAAGACTTTCCATTTCCTTGAAAAATCCAAGTTTTCATCTGACATAATTTTGCTTCTGCCTAAAGATCTTCCTTTAATAGTGCTGTATAGGTCTTTTGGTAATGAATTCTTGCAGGTTTGTTTATTCAGAGTATGTCTTTATTTCACTTTTATTTACTCTGAGTATAAAATTTTAGGTTGACAGTTTTTTCTTTCTTATCTTTAAAAATGTTATCCTATTGTCTTGCATAGTTTCTAGTGAAAAGTTTTTTCTATTTCTGCATCAGTTTAATGTTTTTATTATTCTATTTTATCTTGGTTGTTTTTGTCAATGATCCTCAAAGAAAATGAGATTTAAAAACTTCTAGCCAGGTGTGGTGGCACTCGGGATGCTGAGGCAGGAGGATCACTGTGAATTTGAGACCAGCCTGGGCTACATAGTGAGTTCCAGGTCAGTCTCAACTACACAGTGAGAACCTGTCTCAAAAAAACAAACAAAAAACAAAACAAAAAACTTCTATACTTAGCCATGTAGCTATTCTTTCTAAAGTTCTTTCCTTTGTTATCACTATATTTCCACACAGTACTATTTTCATTTTGGCTAGAGAACTTCTTTTAATATTTCTCACAGTGTGGATCTCCTGGTTATTCTTTCTTTTCTTTTCTCTTCTCCTATTTCCTTCCTTCCTTCCTTCTTTGGTACCAGGGATCAAACTCAGGACCTTGCACTTGGGAGACAGGTGCAGCGCCACTGAGCTAAAATCCCTAGCCCAAATTCTTTCATTTTTGCATATGTGCTGCCGAAGTGAGCACATTCTTTCATTTTTGAATATCAGAAAAGCCTTTATTTTTCTTTCAGTAATTTTTTTCCCTCATTGAGTTTATTGGTACATTTTAGGTATACAGTACAGTTACATTCATCATGCGGATCTTGTACCTTTACATGACAGGTCTTGGTTCTCATTTTTTCCCCTTGTCCCTGCCCTCCCTTCACCCCCCCTCCCCTCCCCATTTACAAACTCTTTTTAGTAATTTAAATAAGTTGCTCTATCTTTTCATTTGCCTTGTTTTTAATGAGAAATTTGTTGTTGGCCTTATCTTTGTCCTTCTGTATATCATATCTTTCATCTTTAACTGTTTTTAAGTTTTCTGTTTACAACTGGTTAAGTGATTTGATTATTATGGTGTTCATATAATAAAATTTTCTTCATTTCTTGTGTTCAGTTCAATAAGCTTCTAGAATCTATTGGTTTATAGTTCAAATTTGGTGGAATTAGGGCTGTTATCCTTCAAGTTGTTGTTTGTTTTTTCCCCCCTCTTCTTTTTCTACTTTGCTTCAAGGATTTGAACTACTACCTGTATATTAGTCACTTGAAATGTCCCAGTCTTTATTACTGCTCATTCTCTTTTCTTTCTGTATTCCATTTTGCAGTGACTATTGTTAGAATGTATATTCAAGTTCACATATTTCTTCTCTAATATGTTCTATGCCTAAGTAGTTTATCTTTCATCAAACATTGTAGTTTTGTCTCTAGAAGTGCATTTTGAATCTCAAAAACTTAAGTAGGGTTATACATTTTGTTTGTTATCAAATAGTTATGATAACTGTTTTAATGTCTTCGATAATTTTATAATCTTTGTCAGTTCTGGGTTGGTTTTTATTCATTTTTTAAAAACGTATGTTCTTGATCTTTGAATGTCTGATAATTTTTATTTCTAGATGATACACATTGTGAATTTTAGTTTTTGTATTTTTACATTCCTATAAGTATTATTAAGCTTTGCTCTGTATTACAGTTAATTAAAAACCGTTTGACCCCAGCTGAAAGCAGGGAGCTAGGCTGCTTCCCCACCCTCCAGTGCCCTGGGCATTCTTTGGAGCAGACCAGTGAGGACTGCCCAGCCATGTGAGTGCCCCTGCAGTATCTGCCTCCCACATGCTCTGGGGGCTCCTGCTGTGCTGATACCTGGATCCACACTGCAGAGGCACAGGTGGTCCTAAAGGCCATTGTCCCAAGCTCCAGAAGATAGAATGGAAGTGAACAACTGCAATAAAAGCACACCAGGCCTCCACAGTTGGTAAGCTGAAGGGGTCACCACCTTCCATAAGAACCTGGACTATCTTCATGGGAAGGGCAGCTGGAACCTGCCATAGAACCTTGCAGAGTTTAACCCTGCAGGAGGTCAGGGAGCTCAGCTTGGGCCTTGCAGCCAGAATTCAGCCTGAATCTCAGGGGTCTGCCATTGGCTTGCTGAGACTAACTTATTTCTGCACATTGCTGCCTATATTGTCTATTGTAAACAGAGATATATACCCTGAAGGAAGCCCTTCAAATTTTTTTCTTTCCTTTCCTCTTATTTTTAGTTTTTATTTTTAAAATTTTATTTTTCCCACTCTTCAAATTCTTTTTTCTTTTTCTTTTTCCCCACTCAATCTCCTGCTCTCCACAGTCTTCATCTCCATTTTTGTTTCTGTTCCTGCCCTAATTTGGACTTCTTCCTTTTTCTTTTTTTCTCTCTTTTTCCTTCTCTGTTTGTTTGTTTTTGGTACTGGGGATTGAACTCAGGTCCTTGCACTTAATGAGGCAGGTGGCAGAACCACTGAGCTAAATCCCCAGCCCTCTATTTCCTTCTCTGGATTGTCATTATTTTCAAAGGAAAGTGAGTACAATTTATAGCTTCCCTATTACTGTTAAGTTGTTCTATTCTTATCTTTGTGCTTGCTCTCTGTCTTACCCTCTTGTCTTCAACAGTTTCCTAAAGTTTGCATAATCATCCTGTCCCCTCTGGTTTCACTTGAAACCTTCTCCTGTCCTTCTACCTATCTATTCCTCTCCTCCCAACTCCTTCTAAGTTCCCATCCTGAAGTGTAAAGTTGCTATATTGAAGAGTTTATTCACTAAAAACATATTTTGGGCTGGTGCTTGATTTTGATTTAATCCACATGGTTAAAGGTGACAGATTAATAACTATCACAAATTGTCAATTTCTAAGCTGTGCTTGATGTTATGGTGTTGCTGATTGTATCAACTGGGCTAAAGGGTTGTGATTGATTTAATGAGCTGTCCTTCCTGATACTATGAAAATGAGAGTGTCTCTAAGTCATTAGAGACTCAAAACCTAAAGAGCAGCTCTATCAGGAAGACTGAAGTACTAACCCAAGAATTAAACCAAGGACAGTACCAACAATAAAAATAAAAATGAGAAAACACTTAAACAAGGCACAAATATAGACTTCCAGCTCACCAAGGGTAAATTCTACAGAAAACAAGGTGGAAAAGTCTGACAATCAGACACCAGGACACCCCAAACTCATAGCATAGGAAGTAACAAAACAGCTCAATCAGGCTCTAGAAAACTTCAAAACAGAAATAATTTCCCAGATAACTACAGAGATGGTGAGCACAATGAAAGACATGATTAGAGACTCTAGGAACAGAAACAGACAAAAAAATAGATGAGTTCAGGACTATGATAGAGGCCATGAATGCCCAGAATAGGAAAGAAATGGAATCCATGAAACAGATTCAAACAGATATGCAGGAGATTAAAAACTCTGTAGAAAGCATTCACAGCAGAATGAAGGAATGTGAAGATAGAATTTCAGATATAGAAGATAGGATTGTGGTCAGTGACTATAAAAAGAGAGATCTCTTAAAAATAGTAAGGAATCATGAGAGATCAATCCAACTCCTAGGTGATGCAAAAAAGAACATAAAACTGATAGGAATCCATGAGGTAGCAGGAGAAAGTACAAATGACATTAAAAAAAAAAAAAAAAAGAAAAAAGAAAAAACTGTTCACAGGATTAATGACAGAAAACTTGCCAGAGGGGAAGAATTTGACATGCAGATAAGTGAGGCCTATAGGACTCCAACTAGCCATGATTTAAAAAAAAAACAACAAACTACACCTAGACATATAATAGTCAAGATCCCAGAAAACAAAAAGAAGAACAAAATACTGCAAGCGGTTAGAGAAAAGAAACAAATCACATGTGAAGGAAAGCCCATCAGAATCACAGCAGACTTTTCAACACAAACCTTCAGGTCAACGAGAGCCTGGAGTAAGGTATTTCAAGCCTCAAAAGAAAACAACCTCCAACCTAGACTGATGTACCCTGCAAAACTCTCTTTTAAAATAGATGGGGAAATAAGATATGTCCATGACAAAGAGCACCCACGAAGCTTCATTAATACCAAACCAGCACTCCAAACAATTCTAAACAATATCCTAGAAAAAGACCATGAAGGTCATAACACCATGAGGATCAACAGAGCAAATCAATTAGGCAAGGCAACAAACTAAAAGGAGAGGGCGAAAAATTAAAAAGAGCCAACAACAGGACAGTAACATGGCAATGATAAGTCAATACGTATCAGTTATAGCAGTCAATGTTAATGGTCTCAATTCACCAATCAAGAGAAATGGACTGGCAGGATGGATTAAGAAACAAAATCCAACAATATGTTGTGTACAAGAAACACACCTAGTTCAAAAAGAAACTCATAGACTGAGAGTAAAAGAATGGAATACAGTTCTCCGTGTGACAGGAGCCCAGAAAAAAGCAGGGGTAGCTATCTTATTCACAGAAAAAGTAGATTTCAAACCAAAACTAATTAAGAGAGACAAAGAAGGTCACTACATCTTTGTAAAGGGAACAATTCAAGAGGAAGAGATGACAATCATAAATATATATGCACCAAATATTAATGCCTCCAACTATACAAAACAAATATTAAGGGACATAAAAAGATGAATAAGCACTAATACAATTGTAGTAGGGGAACTAAATACCCCACTGTCACAAATAGAAAGATCATCTAGACAAAAAAAATCAACAACGAACTACTAGAACTGAATCAAGCTTTTGAACAAATGGACTTAATAGATGTCTACAGAGTGTTCCACCCCACAGGATCAGAATATACATTCTTTTTGGCTGCACATGGCTCATTCTTCAAAATAGACCACATACTAGTTCGTAGAATATGTTTAAATAAATGCAAAGGAATTGAAGTTATCCCATGTATATTATCAGACCATAGTGCAATTAAGCTGGAGATCAACAGCATAAGAAACTGCAAGAACTTCACAAACACATGGAAATTGAACAGTACTCTCCCGAACAATCAATGGGTCACAGAAGAAATTAGTCAGTTTTTACAAATAAATGATAATGTCACTACAGCATACAGTGGGATACAATGAAAGCAGTTCTATGTGGAAAATTTATAGCAGTGAATGCCCACACTAAATAAAATCAATAAACCCTTACCACCCTTGTCAAAAAAAGGAAACAAAAGGCTCAGATGCATACATTTAGGAACAAAAAAGATGAATTCACAAGAGATCCAGCAGAAATCCAGAGGATCATCAATACCTAGTTTGGGCACCTATACTCTAACAAAATGGAAAATACAATAAATGTACAGATTTCTAGATACTTATGAATTACCAAGTTGAATGAAGATAAAAAAATTCTAAACACCCCAATTACAATCAGTGAAATTGAAAACATAATTAAAAATTTACCAACAAAGCAAAGCCCAGATCCTGATGGCTTCACTGCTGAACTCTACAAGACATTTAGAAAAGAACTACTGCTACTACCTTTTTAATGAAACCGAAAGGGAAGCAATACTTTCAAATTCATTCCTGGAAACAAGTGTAACTTTGATTCCAAAACCAGGGAAAGACCCAACCAAAAAAGAACTACAGGCCAATCTCTCTAATGTACATAGATGCAAAAATCCTTAATAAGATACTGGCAAACAGAATACAGAGGGTTATCAAGAAGATCATACACCCTGACCAAGTCAGATTTATTCCAGGGATGCAAGGATGGTTCAACATATGTAAATCAATAAATTTAATACACTATATTAACAGAGCCAAGGACAAAAACCATATGATCATTTCAACATATGCAGAAAAAGCATTCGACAAAATTCAACACCCATTTATGAGAAAAACCCTACAGAAATTGGAATAGATCGTCTTTATCTTAACTTGATAAAGGCTATCTATGAAAAACCAACAGCCAACATCATATTAAATGGCCAAAAACAGAAAACCTTCATGCTAAAATCAAGAACAAGACAAGGATGCCCACTATCACCACTCCTGTTCAATGTTGTTCTGGAAACAGCCACTGCAATTAGACATGAGAAAGAAATTAAAACAATAAAGATAGGAAAGGAAGAAGTTAAACTGTCAGTATTTGCTGATAATATGATACTCTATATAGAAGACCCAAAAAACTCTGCCAAAGACTTCTAGACTTAGTTGACACTTTCAACAGAGTAGCTGGATACAAGGTCAACACTCAAAAATGAATAGCCTTCTTGTACACAAATAACAGACTCTCTGAGAGAGAAATTAGGGAAACAATTCCTTTCACAATAGCCAAAAAATAAAATATCTAGGAATAAATCTAACAAAGGAAGCAAAAGACCACTACACTGAAAACAAGAGCACTCTGAAAAAGAGACTGAAGAGGATATAAGAAAATGGAAAGACATTCCTTGTTCCTGCGTAAGAAGCATTAATGATTATGGCCATACTACCAAAACTGCTATACAGATTCAATGCAATTCTGATTGAAATTCCAATATATTTTACAGAAGTAGAGAAAACAATCCAAAAATTCACTTGGAACAAGAAGGGACCTAGAATAGCAAAAGCAATTCTAGGCAACAGAGACTTGACAGTATCACAATCCCCAACTTGAAACTATACCACAAAGCCACCGAGATAAAAACAGCATGGCACTGGCAAAGAAAAAGACCCGAGGATCAGTAGACTAGATTGGAAGATACAGAAACAACTCCAGATGTACTCAGCTACTTCATCTTTGACAAAGGAGTCAACCATCCTCAGTGGAGGAAAGATATCCTCTTTAATAAATTGTGTGGAAACCTGGATTTCAACCTGCCAAAGATTAGATATTTATCTTTCACCATGCACTAAACTAAAATTGAAGTGGATTAAAGATCTAAATATTAAACAAAAACACTAAAATTACTGGAAGAAAAGTTAGGTAGAACTCTCAAAGACAATGCCATAGGAAAAGAATTTATGAACAAATCCTCAGTAGCATGGGAACTAGCACAAAGAATCAACAACTGGGATTTCATCTTATTAAAATGCTTCTGCACTGGGCCTGGGATTTAGCTCAGTGGTTTTGCTGCCTTCCTTGAAAGCTCAAGGGCCTGAGTTCGATCACTAGTACCAAAAAACCCCAAAAAACCCCAAACCAAAAACACTTCTGCATTGCAACAGAAACCACCAACAGAGCTAAGAGACAATGTACAATGTGGGACAAAAATTTTTACCAGCTGCTCCTCAGACAAAGGACTATTATCTAGAATATATAAAGAATGCAAAAAAAAAATCAGACCCACCAAATACAAAGACCCAATTAAAAAATGGGCATCTGAAATGCATCGACATTTTTTAAACAAGTAGAGTAGCAAATGAATATATGAAAAAATGTTCCATATCACTCCTCGAGAGGTGCAGATGAGAACAACACTGAGATTCCTCCTCACCCCACAAAGAATGGCTGCTATCAAGAAATCAATAACAAATGCTGGCGGGGTTGTGGGGAGAAAGGAACCCTTCTCCATTGTTGGTGGGAGTGCAGACTGGTGCAACTACTGTGGAAATCAATATGGAGAAACCCCAAACAACTAGGATTAGAGGTTCCATTTGACCCAGCTATCCCTCTACTGGGTATCTTTTCAAAAGAATTAAAATAATCATACCACAGTGACATATGCTCACCTATGTTTATCGTGGCACAGTTTGTAATAGCTAAAACTTGGAAACAGCCTAATTGCCCATCAACTGGAGACTAAAGATGTGGTTTATCTACACAGTGGAGTACTACTCAGCCATAAAGAATGAGAAACTAGCGTCATTTTTAGGAAAATGGATGCATATTGAGGCCATACTCTTAAGTGAAATAAATAGGATACACATGTGTAAATACTGAATAGTTTCTCTGGTGTGAAAAACTAAAAGTGTAAATAAGATTCAAATTGTATAACTGATAATGTGAAATAGGAAGATAAGGGCTAACGATGTAGAGGAAGTAGGAAGGGTAGGGAAAAGAAAAAATATGAGAAAAATAAAAAATGGAAACAGTTTTTGTAAATAGGGGAGGGTGGAAGGGGTGGATGGAGGGCGGTGGTATGGGGAAAAAATGAGAACCAAGACCTGTCATGTAAAGGTACAAGATCCCAACAATGAATGTAACTACTATATACCTAAAATAAAGTACAAATAAACTCAATGCAAAAAAACCCAAAAACCATTTGACCCTTTGGGTCCTGCTTTGAGAATCTGTTGGGTAGGTAGAACAGTGCTCAGTCTACACACAAGATGTAAAGCCTGAACTCTAGCTTATGAATTGCTCTTTGTTCTGTCAGGTGGTGGTAATACTGGGGGTTGAACTCAGGCCTTGGTACTGAGCTATATTCCAATCCTTTCTCTAATTTTAAAATTTGGAGTAGGAACTCACTAAGTCACTAAGTTGTCCAGGTTTGCTCAAATTTGATTCTCCTGCTTTACTCATTCAAAGTGCTTGGCTGGTTAACCCTTGAGTCGTGAGGGATTTTTTTCAGTCTGGTTGGTGGGCCACATGGCCTCCAATTCAGTGTGAGTGCTGCGTACTATTACCTCTAAACCTTTCAAGTAGTTTTTTTTGCCAGCTTCAAGTGGTTTCTTCACAGGCACATGCTGATAGTACTCAGCTGAACATTTGAGGAGTGTATCTTTAGTTCCCTTAGGCTCTCTTTGCTCTACTCTACTGTTGGGTACTGTTATGACAACTACGGTCACTTTTGTCTCTCTGGACTCAGCTTCCTTTCCTCAACTCAGCAAGTCTGCCAGGCACTGTATGAATTCTCCCTGTGTGACCCTCAGACCTATTAACTCTTTAAAGTCAGCAAACTGGAATACTCAGAGGTCTCACTTTGCCTCTTTCCTGTCTCTCAGGGATCAATCACTGTTCTTCTTTGCCTTCTGTGCTGTGCCATGCATAACACTGTTTCGTATCTTTTGTTTGTTTCTGGCATGAAGGCAATTTTGGCCCTCCAAATTGGCGAGAAGTGAAACTTAACTGATTTTTTTCTCCCAGATAAGGGTCACATACATGTTCCCATGTCCAGTATCATTTGACTGCGTGCTAGAAATTACCAACTTTATATTGCTGAATTCTAAATTTTGTCATATTTTTCTTTGAGTGAATTGAAATATTGTGTACTCATATCCTCAGTTTCCCAAACTGATTTCTGTCTCCCCTCAACTCAGGGAAGATTGCTAAGTTCTCCAACTCTCTTTCACTGCAGTTCAGAATTACCTCCAGGCAGAAGCCTCAGAGATGATGACCCTTCTCTCACTTGAATCCTCTGTTTTAGGGATCACATTTTGTGCTATCTGTCTGCGGAGAGCTGTTTCATATATTCTGTTGCATTTTCTAGTGGTAAGAAGGAGAGTGCCTTTGACCCTTTTACTCTCATGGCCAAAAGCAGAAATTTCAATTTATTTCAAATCTGCTAGATCATTTTGATGGGTATGTTGTTATTGTTATGCTGTTTATTTCCATAAAATTTCATATATAAATTTCAAATTACTTCATAAAAATTCAGTCTATAACTCTCTAGAGTTCTTGGTGTGTGAATCTATTGTTTCTTGTTTTTATTTTTATTTTTTTTCCACTAAGTTTATTGGTACATTTAAAGCAAGCAATACAGTTACATTTATCATTGGGATTTTGAACCTTTACACGATATATCTTGGTTGTTTCTTGTTTTTATATATCATCATTCATAGTGATTTATTTCCTGAATGACTGCTGATTTTCATCTGTGAGGGACCTGAGAACCTATACTTTGGAGGTCTCCTTAAGAGGTTAGCATATGACTCTGCTAGAATCTAGGAGGTAGTAGGTAGCTAGCTAGTAGTCAGAGCAACTGACCTAGAACTTCTTTGGGAGCCTTTCAAGGTCTTCTCCTTAATCAAAGATTCTTCAGTTCATCTTCCTGTCTCTGCCTGTATTTATGTTATCAATATATGCCTTCAGGAAGAACAGTTTTCGTATGTACTTACTCCACTACTCCAGGGCTGTTCTTACTCTTTCCCTCTCCTTTTCCCTTTTTCTCTCTCCCCACGACTCCCTCCCTTGAGGATGTTTCCCTTTCTGCAGATGGAACACAAGGCCCCTCACACTATCTAGTGTATCATGATGGCAGAAGTGGAAACCTAGTTTCCTGTTTCAACTCTTTGTCACTACCAACTTGAGATCATACCTTTCCTTGGGCTTCCACTGTGAACTCTGTTTGGAAGACTTTAAAATATATACTTCCAGATTTAGTATTTTTACCATGCTTTAAATCTCACAATCACATGTACCTTTGATTATCTGACTCAAGACTCAATATACCCAAATCAAAAGTACAGTTACTTGTGTTCCATCTCCACAGATGCAAGATTCTTTTTCTATCATTCACAAACCTCAAACATTTCAAATTGGAAGAGAGACCTTAAAAGTTCATTTTAAAAAAGGGAAATGGAGGACCAAGAACATTAAACAGTTTTTTTGCTCAGCATTTCCAATTAACTTTTTGAAAATATCATTGCCATTATGTTCCTTCCTTCTCAACAAACTTTAAAGGTTTCTTTTTTGCCTAATCCTAAGGTAATTGCAGCTCTAATGATCAGGTCCTAGAATTCCTTCACATAAAGTCTCTTTTTACTAAAAACTAGTAACTTCAGTGATTTTCCAGTGTTTACAAGAATTCGAGGTTGGCACTTAAGGATTACCAAAATCTGGCTTATGGTCTACTATATGCAGATATAAAACCTCTGCTTCAAGTAAGCATTTCTGTCCTCCCAAAATGTACTCATCCTCACATCATTCAGCCTTGAAAACTCCTATCCTCATCTAATTCTACTGAAATCCTACCATTCTCTCAAAATAGTTTGACAGTTCCCTTTCTAGTCTCATCAAACCAAAATTAACTTATCCATGTGGATTGTCTAGCAATTTCTGATTTGTAAGGTCATAAAATATTAAATTCTGCTTTGGACTGTGGGTATTTTTCTTCCTATTTTATGTCCTTTAAAAATGTTCCCAGGCAGAAAGCAACTGTTCTGTGTTCCCTGCAATGCCCAGTACAGTGCCTGGCACTTGGAAGCTCAGTGAAGTTGGCCAAAAGAAGTAGGAAACTCGAGAGTCCCTTACCTTGGTGATGTCCGTGTGATCTTTGAGCCCGTTGGTCATGCACCAATATCGCCACACATTCAGGGCGTACCGCGTGGCTTTAGTAGTATTTGGGCTTACTGCACTGGTACACAGATCATTCAAGTCATCATTAATATTAAATACAGGAAATTTGTTGAGCTTAGTGGAATAAGCTAGAAACAAAAACAATACAAGCATTAAAATAATTTGCCATTCCTTTCTTTAAAGAATTACATCTTGGGATCATGTAAACAATGGAGAATTCCTAAAACACTTTGCAAAGTGAAAATTCTATCAAGTATACATATTTTAGGATAAATAAAGGGGACAATGGAATCAATATAGTAACCTTGAATTGAATCGCAACAATTGTTATATGTATTTGTGTATTAATGCAGGCATTTCAATTATAGGAAAATAAATGCTGAGAAATAAAAAATATTTTGTCTAAATGTTTCACTAAAACCCTTGCACTTCAATTTTTAACAAAACAAAAAAGTGAGGAAGGAGGGAAAAAGGGAAGAAGGGAGGGGACATATCTTTAGCACACAAAGAGCTGTCATTTCTTTGTAATACACGGTCTCAAATGATCTATGTACCATCACGGGCAGCCTTGTTAAATGGTCTTAGCTTTCATTTTTTTTTCACATACTAATAAGAAGAAATGTTTAAACGTTACTTCTACAACCCAGCAAATAGCTTCAAATCATAGAGGAAGGTCAAGTGAGAGAGATACTAGGGAAAGAAGGAGGAATACTACAAAAGGGCTCACTTTTCCTCAAAAGAGAGAACACATTTTAAATTGCCAAAAAGAAAACCAAGTCCATAACCATTAGCTTGCCTGTTTAATACTCTTTGACTTGCTAAAACCAGGCTTACCCTGTGCAAAATGTAAATCACTTCAAACTACAAACACTGCCAATCTGTACTTAATGTAAAGGTTCTGACCCTCTCCGGAATGCTGGTGTGTAAGGAGTACTACAACTGGCGAGGTCTGTGAGTGAGCAGAAGGAAAAGTCAGTGCAATTTTCAGGGTGACCTCAAGCTGTCTGCACTTCACCTAAGCCACTTCACCTGTCCCTGCTCCCTCTGCGGACTCTTCCATAATAAACCAGTCATTTCCTGCCGGCCCAGTGTCCATCCGCACCCAAGAAACTCACACCACACCTTCCCCACACACGGGATGAGTAATGTCCTCTGTAGACTTGGTGCCAATAAACACACCGTCATTAAAAAAACAAACTGCCTTTTCTCAATTCCAAACTCACTTCTATGTAACTTTTCCGTGCACTAATCCAATCCTGCATTGTCCCCTTTATGCTGTGCCTCACTTTTGCCTTATTACTATTCCTCAGGATTTGTAAGACTGGCTTCACACCTGAGGTCTTCATTCTGCCCACAAGTGCTTGTCTCCAGGGAGGAGTAAACATTGCTGGAAATAAACACTCCCATAAATCTACCTAACTCCCTCTTTGTAAGACTTGCTTGGTATCAGTGAAAGGATTCTATGCTAAATTTGCTATTATTATTCCTAATTCTAATTGAATGCCTACTATATTCCATGAAGTTTCACATAAATTATCTTTAATCTGTAGGAAAGCACATTTTTATACCTATTTTACAGATAGGAAAATAGAGCCTCATATATTTATGTAACTTTATACATTCACTCATCCAATATTTATCGAGGTACCCTCTTTGTGCCAGGCACTTGCCTGAAGTCATGGAGTTAATAAATGATAAAGGCAGGATTTAGACCTGCATCTGTCTCCATGCTCTGACCACTACAGCAAAGGAATCAGATAAAATTCTCAGTAAAGAATATAATTCTTCACTATGAATAATTGTGCTGATGAAAAAATATCCTGAACCCCCAAATTTACTTGGATTAACCTTCAATAAGGACAACTAAATGATCTTATGACCACGATAGTTTCAAACAGGATGAGCACATTTAATTATAACATTAAAAAATTAAATAACCTTAAATAATTTCATTTTACTTCATTTTTATCATGACATAGTACACTGAAAATTAAACCAAAATTCTAATCCACAGTGGAACACATAAAGAATGGTTATATGTTTACATAATGGGAAACAAAATGTATGAAAATGACTGAATATAGTTCTTTCATGATTGTATTTTTAAAGTTAACTTATATTTACTTAACTACTTTATTTTCCCCCCGTGGTGCCAGGGATCAAATCTCAGGCACGCTAGACAAATATTTCTCTACCCTGCCCAACAAACTAATATCTTGGTGTTATGCTGCTGAAGAAATTTTGGATACCGTATGGAGAAGCAAAAGTAGTAACTTACAAATGAGTACAGGAAAAAGGAAGGACTACTGAAGTATCTGAGTGTTTTTTTTTTTTTTTCCTACAGAGGATAGAGGGAAACTCAGCTCCAGTCAGGAAGAGCTGGGTATATATGCTTGGGCAGGCAGTGTAGTCTAAGGACAATGAGGTATGGGCTGTGATTCTTCTCTATACAATAGTTACGACTTATAGCACTTACTACTGGCATAAGTGTTAGCAAGCACCTTCATCTAAAGTGAGGGGGGAACTCCTCAGGGTCAGAGAGAAAAGAAGGCATTGCTTCATGTAACTGCACTATCTTCCTGGATTCTGGGGAGCGGGGAGCTAAAAAAAAACAAAACAAAAACCAAAGAAATCTCTAAATTTACCCTATCTCTCAGGCAACATCTTTGCTGTATCTACAATTGAGAGAGCCTCTAGTTTCCCAGTTTATTTCCACAGTTGTACCCTGAAAGGGAGCCTATTTATGGGCACTTTTTCAGCCACGCATCACAGCTGGTTGAAGTTCGCCTGCAGAGAGCCCTGTCCTCAACTACTACCTGCAGAATCTGGCTCTGCCCAAGTATCAAATGCGAACCCTTAATAACATTTAAGGAAATTTCTACCAGCTACCATTAATTATCAATCTGCACCTAGATTTTAAAATGTGAGCACACAAACAAATATCATCTGGCAATTGGTGGAAACCAATAGCATGAAAGTCACCAATTAACACAAAGAGAACAATTTCAGTTTCCCTACTCTTGTACCTGAAAACAAAATTAATTCAGAAAATCACTAAAAAAAATCTTAAAACATCATAGTTCTATCATGCAAGATTGAGGCTAATGCATCCTTAAAACAAGAACAAGTATCACTGTAAAACAAGAAATAGGAAAGACACTAGAAATTTAAAATATGCATATGTAATATTGTACATAAGCACGTAAGCACAGCATATACTTATACATGATGATAATATCTTGTTTCTGGAGGAAGAAAAAATCCATGGGATTAGAAAATATTTCACACCAAATGACAATACAATATGTCAAAGTTGTAGGGTGCAGTTACTGCACGTAAAAGCATAGCAGTAAACTGCACAGATTTGAAAAGAAAGGTTGAATATCAACTCCACCAAGAAACTAAAAAGAAGAATAAACATATTCAGAAAGTAGAAGAAAGGAAACAGTACAATTGAGAAGAGAAACAATACAGGAAAGAAATTTACAATACAAATTTCAGGTGCAGTGGCACATGCTGCAGTCCCAGCTGCTCAGGAGGCTGAAGCAGGAGGGTACATTGAGCCCAGGAGTTGGAGACCAATGTAGGCAACACAGTGAGGCTCCATCTAAAAACCAACAAGCCAAATCCGCCACACAAAAACCCTGCAGAAGTTATGTTGAAATGAATTTGAAAAGACTAACAACATTTTCTCAGCAAGAACAAAGAGGACACAACTTACACACCAGAAACTAAAGGGTATCATCACTACAGATCCTACAGATGGTAAAAAGATAGTGAAAATATGTAAGGAACAACTTGATATCAATAAATTTGAAAATATGGAGTAAATATCGAGAAAAGTCACAACTTACCAACACAGAAAAAGAAAACAAAGTTTGAAGAGACTTTCATTCATTAAATAAATTCAATTTACATAAAATACCCACAGAGAAAGCTTCAGATTCAGATGAATTTCACCAGAAGCTTACTCTAACATTAAGGAACGAATAATGGCAAATATATAACTGCTCATAAATAGAAAGAGATGAAATACTAGCCAATTTCTTTTATAAGATAGCACATCCTTTCTATAAAAATACAGTATAAGAACAATAAAATAAAATTACAGACCAACTCAGCTCATAAGTACAGACACAAAAATCTTCAAAACAATACAGAATATGGAATTTCTACCTGATACCATAACTGACACTATCAGGAACAACAAAACAATCCCACACAGATCATGAGCTATATGTGAAGGAAAAAAATAATAAAGTTTCTAAAAGAACATTAAGGGACAAATATTATGACCTTGGATTAGCCAAATATTTAAAAAGAGGACATCAAAGTCACTGCCCCAAAAGTGATTGATAAATTGTATTCCATGAAAATTAAAGCAGACATTTATCAAAATGTGTCACAAAGAGGGGAAAAGGCCAGCTGCATAATGGAAAAAGACATCTGCAGTGAATTTATCTGACCAATCAATTAGAAAGCAAATAGTTCAATTAAATATGGATAAAACCTGAATAAGTCCTTATAAAAGAAATATTAATATTTCAGAAAACAAAATATACTCATCGAAATGTCTAAAATTAGAAACAAAATCTGCAAATACCACATGTTGGTGAAGTGCACTCTTTTTACTCAGCTGGCACAAGTGTCAATTTGTACAACCATGTAAAACCACCTTGGAAACTGGAAGTACTTACTACAGTTAAACACATTCCTAGTCTATGACCTATGACCCTATGCCCAAATGTATACTCTACAGAAGTGTGTGCATATGTGTGTTCATAAAAGCATAACAGCATAATTCATAATAGCCCCAAATGGAAAATTATTTGATATCCATAAACAATTAAATGCACATGGAATTGTAAAATATTTATGCAATGAATTAACTGCACAGAATGACAAGGAACGGATTAGAATGTGCTATACGCAAACCTGAGAGAATCCCACAAACATGTTAATATGCACAAGAAGCCAGACAACAAAGAGTATATTGAAAGGGTCCATTTATGTAATTTAAACACATAAAAGGCCTCCATGGGGAAGGCAGTATAGGGGCTGCTTCTGGAAGTTAACAGGGAGAACACAAGAGGAAGTTTTTGGGGTTCTGGTAATGTTCTGTCTTACTCTGGGTGGTAGTTACAGTTACATGTTTGCTTCATAAAAATAAGCTATACACTCATGATTTGTGCACTTTTTTGTCTGTGCAATTCAATAACTTTCCCCAAAAACCTTAAAATTAAAAATGCATTCTTGATAAATGAAGAATTTTACTATATACCTAGATGAGAAGGCTCACTATTATAAATGTTTAATTTCTTCAAGAAAACTTTATCTCAGTGTAACTAGTTAAAATTCCCCCTTTTTGTCATTATCATCAGGTTGATTCTAAAGTTTAAGACAGTTAACACGCACAAAACAAGAGAGTAATTTTGAAAATAATCAGGCCTTGCCTTGAAAGACATAAATATGTCGTATCAGACTGCAGTATTTTAAACTGTAAATTACTGAGCTATGGGTATAGAAATAAATGAACAAAGCCAGGTACAAAACCCAGGACTGAGGGAGGGTAAGACAAGAGGGCTGCAAGTTCAAGTCCCGCCTGGGCAATTTATGGAGACCTTGTCTCAAAATAGAAAAAAAAAAAAAAAAGTCAGGGAATGCAGCTCACTAATAGAGTGCCCCTGAGTTTATCCTCAGAGGGGGAGAAGGGAAGGAAAGAAAGAAAAAAGAAGGGAAGCAAGGAAAGAAGGAATTAAAGTTACAACAGTGAGACCAGAAAAATAAGTAAATATACAAATTGTTGCGGATAGGATGGACTCCTCAATAAATGATTTAAGAGCCAGGGATTTAGCTCAGTGGTGCCACCACCTGTCTCACAAGCACAAGGTCCTGAAACTGATCCCCGGTACCAAAACAAACAAACAAAGTCTAAGATATAGAGTTGGAGAGACCAAAACAAATTTAGATTTCTGTTTCATACTGCACATACATAAAACTATATGTCTAGCTCAGTAGGGTAGCACACAACTGTAATCCCAGCACTCAGGAAGCTGAGGCAGGTGAGACCTTGTCTCAAAAAACAAAACAAACCATACCAAAAAACCAAAGCATTCCACATTTCTAGATATATATATATATAGATAGATAGATATAGATATAGATATATCTATAGATATATTTCTTTTTAAAGACAGGATCTCACTATGTAGTCTAGGCTGGTCTCAACTCACAGCGATCCTCCTGCCTCAGCCTCCCGAGTGCTGGGATTACAGGTGTGCACCACCACGCCCAGCTTCTAGATAACTTTTTTTTTTTTTTAAAGCTGTTTCCATAAAGACAATTTTCATGATTTTGGGAGTGGGGGAAAGAAAGCCTTTCTCAGCATGACAAAACCCAAAAGGTATACACAAACATGCTACCTGCAGTGAAACACATCTGCAATCTCAGCAGCTCAGAAGAGTCAGGTGGGAGGATCTCAAGCTTGAAGCCAGCCTGGGCAATTGAGTGAGACCCTATTTCTAAATATAAAAACAAGAAAAGGCTGGGGATGTAGTTCAGTGGTATAGCGTGCTTGCCTAGCAGGCACAAGTCCCTGGGTTCAATCTTCAGTACTGAAAAACAAAATCATACAAATTATTTCTGTGTGTGACCTATTCTTTTTTTAGTACATGTTTGTAGTAAAACATGTTTACATTCCTTGTGGGGAAATGGTACATGTAAAAAAGGCAGTAAAGAAAAACGGAGAAATACTTATAAAACACTGACAAAGGACATATAAAAAGCTTTCACGAATCAATGAGAAAACGATAACTCACTAGAAAATGGACCCAGGGTATGACAGGCAATTATTCATAGGAGAATGCAAATAAAGAAACACATTAATAATAGCCAGACATCATCATTACAATGACATATATTTCACTTATAAGATTTGCAAAAATACAAGAAAGCTCCATATCTAAATATTGCCCAGGATGTGAGGGGAATCACATTCCTGACTGATATTAAATGATGCCTACTTCCGTACAAGTTTTTGAGAGGCAAGTTTAGCTCAATGCAGAAATACACAAGTGTGCAAAGATAAATGAGCAAAGATGTTCACTAAAAACCCGTTAGCAGAATGATTAAAGAATTACATACTGTATATATTTACATGCATCTTTAAAATTATGCTACCTTCCACATGCTTACTTTTTTTTTGGTACCAGGGACTGAACTCAAGACCTTGTGTTTGGGAGGCAGGCGCAGCACCACTGAGCCAAATTCCCAGCCCATTCCACATGCTTACTTGAAAAAGGTCCATACCATGATTTCAATATTTACTTTAAGATAATATGCATAACATGATTCCATTCTTAATAAGAAAACTAAAATGATCTATTTATAATTGCACAGAAAAAATCTGAAAGGCTACACATCACGTTAGTAATTAGCTCTGTGGGGCTCTCAGTTTTATGGTAAGTATGAGAATATTATTTTCACATATAAAAATCATTAGGTGTTTGGAAATATGTAGGAAACATAAATAAAATGTTTTTTTTTTTTAATTTGGCCCCAAAATTCTTCTTTTAGAAATTTATCCTAAGGAGAAGGGGATTACTATGAAGGGGGGATATATAATCAAAGAAGGTTCTAGGAGGTTCTATGCATGTATAAAAATGCCACCATGACACTTGTTATTCTGTATAACTAATATGCACTAATAAAAGAGAAATAGGTAAATTTATAAAAATGAAAAACTAGAAGCAGTCAATCCAACAAAAAAGCTGTAAAATAGATCTTGGCATGTCTGGGCAATGGAAATAACAATCCACTTTCAAATACTAAAGTTCTTCTACAAACATACAAAATAAATAGTTTAATTAAAATTGTTTGAAGTATATGTATGAATGCAAAAATTCCAAATTAAAACACCAGAAATTTTAAAAGTTTGGTTGTTGTTGTTTTTCTGAGACCGGGTCTTGCTATGTAGTTCAGGCTAGCCTTGAACTATGTAACCCAGGCTGGCCTCAAACTTGCAGTGATCCTCCTGACTCAGCCCCCTAAGTGCTAGCATTACAGTCATGTGCCACCATGCCTAATTCTAAAAGTTTTTAATGTATGGGTAATGAAGAGTCCTCTGGTTTTTACTTCCCATTTTATTTGCCAAATTATTCACAACAAATATTTATTTAGGTTTAGCTTTTTTGGGGGGGGCAGGGTCCTACTAAATTGCCCACCCAGGCTGGCCTCAGCCTCTGAGTAGCCAGGCATATACATAGGCATATACCACACCTGGCTAATGCCTTAGCATTTTTAAAGCATTATAAATCTTAAAAAAGCAAATGCTGGTTTAACTTTTTAAGTTCACTCTGTGAAAATGTTTGCCATCAAATTCAGTGTTTCCTTTTAAAACTATCTCGAGATACTGAAGCATTAAGTATTTATATGAGATATCTTGCAAACTAAAGTAGTATTCTACAAAAATAGTTATTTCTATTTGGAATGCTTAGCTGTAAAGAAAGACTGGTGGAGGGAGGGCAGGGACAAGGGGAAAAAAGGAGACCCAAGATCTGTCATGTAAAGGTACAAGATCCCAATAATGAATGTAACTGTACTGTATACCTAAAATGTACCAATAAACTCAATGAGAAAAAAAAAAAAAAAAGACTGGAGGGTTATTCAGACCTGAAAAATATATTTGTACTTTTGCAAAATAACTATGAAAGACAGAGTGTTGTATTTGCAGCTATTTAACATTTTTATTATTAAAGTTTAGGATTACAACAGAGATGTCTAAAATCAATCAACTTAATTATAATTATTTAGGTAACCATTCCTGTTCTGCTCAAAGAACATTGGTAAATGTGCTAAATGTAACATATGGAGATTTATATCTGACTAAATAATTTTCCTAATAATAAGGATGTCTAGGATTTGATGTCTATTTAGTTTTGCATATTTTTTTACCTCATTAAAAAAAAGCAACTAAGGATTGCTGGAGGTGAAGAAAAATGACCAATAGAAGTCTAGAGACAGACGGTATTGAGTTCATTGTTTGCAGTGGGGTTTTCTGCTCCACAAACAGGATTTTCAGGCTTGGGCTATAGGAAGCTGTGATTAAGTCAGCTACAGATCTTTTACTGGAGAGTTTTATTACACTATGGGCTATGTTTAAGCAATCACTTGAGAAACACTTTCCCTCCAGGACTGCACCCTCCTCCACGGTCAGAAACAACACTGTGTGGAATGCCTGGCTGAGAATGAACTGCCTATATCCTGGGGCCACTGCAGAGCACAGGTTAGCAATTTTTTTTTTTCAAAATGTGGTTTGATTTTTTGATTGTTCATTGTAGCTATAAAAATCAGCAAGCTTTGCAGAAAACAATTTATTAAATGAAGACTGGTCATTTACTCAAATACAGAGAAAATACTGATTGAAGCATGCTCTCATTATAGAGACTTTATTGACACTCATTACTGATTTTATTGGGGTGTTTTTCTTATTTTCCTAAATTTTAGGCTTACCAACAAATGCTGGAAATAATAGAAAAATACATTACATTAGAGGTAAACATTGTACACACAATGGAGACTCCTGGGACACAAAACTAGGAGTTTATTTAGAGCACAAATATACAGACAAATATGAAGCAAAACAGTGAACTGATAAACATGAAAACATCTCAGTGTAAAAGATCAGTGTGCAACAAAATAAAAATGAAATCAATAGTATATATTCTTAGTAATGAAAACGGTTTATATTACAAATATCAACGGGCAGAGTATTATTGACCATCAGTCAAATATCTTAACATATTAACATAACTTCCCCCATTACAAATCACTTTTCTTCTTCCTTTCACAAATAATAGTAGCAGCTTAAAGAAGTTTTAAGATATGATTTCAGTGAAACTGATACACAAGTCTTTTTTCACATAAATCATTTAAACGCTAAGTGGTGAGAAATGACCATTTCCTGAATTAGGTAGAAGCAAATGCACCCTTGAAGGACAGTACTGAACTATATTGTTTCATTTTTTTTTCTAAGCATTGTGATGATTATATTTTAAACAGATGTCTGGCCTTAAATTTTAGTGCCTAAATTGATAAATCTAACTTTTTCTTTCCAATTTCTAAGAGTAAAATGAACCTTAAACATACTTTTATAAGATGGAAGCCCTCATCGAAGTTGAGCACAGAACTGATTCTTCTAAACCATGAACACTCTTCATTTTAACAGCTAAATGAGTAACACACGGTGATTCTACTGAATCCAAAATGTATCCAGTTATTCTCTCACCAGGTTTCAGGTCTATGGGGTTATAATTACAATTTCACTTAAAAGGTACAAACTATTACTCATCAGGGGACTAATCTGGCAAATCTATCTGTAAATTTAGCAGTTAAAACACTTAAAGTCATGGGAAAAAATGGAAACTTCAAATTAGAAACCTCACAAACATATATGTATTATTTGATTAAAAAACTCTTAGGCATAGAGATAATAAGACAGGCATAGAAGACCTATGGGTGACAAATAAATACAAGAACAGAACTCAAACACATGTTCCCCATACTATCTAATAGAAATAATTAATCATCAGGATATATCATGCCATAATCTTTGGTGTCCAAAATTAAAAAGAAATTCTTGGTACAAAGGCTTTGCCTGGAAATTCCCAATGCAGGAATAAAAAAATAAAAAAATAAAAAAATTTCTGTGAGACTCTGGGGGCCAAGGGACAAAGACAGAGCTTCTAAAGACCATACTTAATTGAATTTCTTTTATTGCTTTATCACCACCTCATTGCAGGGTGAATGTTTAAAAGCATATTGTGAAGAAAAGGCTCACAGATAAAATCTTTCTTTTCCTCTAAGCAAAGAAGTGGCAGGGGACCTTGATGAATTAGTTTTAATATTCTTAGAATTAAATCTGTAATTTCAGCAGCAATGTGTTCCAATACAGTATTGGCTGTGGCTATGTATCTGACAATCACACAAAAAGTTTCCATATAATCAGGAGATTATCCCTTCATTAAAGGAGTCTTGTCATTATAAACTCATTGAACCAACAGAAGGAAATCTTGCACCAAGTGAGGTGTTTTGGCATGTTGGTTTTGAGGAAGCAGTCTTCTTTTTGTAATATTTTATGACAATTTTCCCTCCATTTCAAAAGCGTATAAATGTAATGATATTTTCCATGTTAAAATTTAACAAAGTATAGTAGTTAACCTGTTAAGACAATCTTCTCTCTACATTCAGAATTTGTATGGAACTGCTGACACAGATGGGAAACAACAGGAGCTGAAATAAACAGATGAACTTGAAAAAATCCGGGAGGACATAAGGCAACCAAATATGTTAAATAAATCCATGCAAATACTAAATGTCAAAATTAACATTTGGGAACTGTGAGGTTTCAATGGTCCTTTATAAATTAAAAAAAATTCTTATTTAATGCAATTCAAAGAAGACATGATAACCAACCAAGGTAATGTATGAACCTCGCAGTCTTCTACTGTTATACTGCTCAGCCTAAAAATATCTACATGAAAGAAAACTATGTTGTTCTATTTGTCTCTATTTATTTTTTCTGTAAGGTCAAGTGTCTGAAGAAGAAAATTAGATTTAAAATCCTAGGATAAGAAGTACTTGGAAAACGTTAGAATTCTTGTTTTCTTTCCCTTTTTGCAAATGTTTCACTTTCAGAATTGGGAACGTGTGGAATGATATATAATGAAACAAAGATTTTCAAGTTTGGCACCACTTAACAACTGTAATATTTCCTTCTGTAGAGGCCATTAAGTGCGGCTCAAAATATTAACCAACTAAGCACATACTTTCTCAAGCCACACATACTGACGTTGACTGGCACAGCCTTTTAGCACAGTTTGTCACTTGAACTACAGGAAGTGATAGCAGCAATGGTTAACAATTCCACATAAACACAAACACATATGAAAGAGCACCTATAACAACATGCAAAACCTCAACAGTGACATCACTATTACACAATGCATAGAAACTGTAATGGTTTTTGGCAAGATTTTTCTTTTTTTATAACAAATACTTTATAAAACAAAAGTTCTTCATTATAAATGCTATTTAAAAAGTTGTAATATAATGAATTATTGGTATAAAAGTTCAGTTAATCTGGGTGGATTAACACTAAACGTGGACTTACTTTTCATTCAGTATAATCAATTATAAATTAATTTTTAGTGGAAGTATACTGATATTTGATTTATAAAATGTAAAAATTACAAAAAATAAACAAGCATAAAATCACTAAAATATTATATGCACAATTAGTATTCTATATTGCTGATGCCTTTTTAATTCTATATATCACAAATAAATTATGTCAAAGCATTTTCAAAGCTCTGATTAAAATCAATTTAAAATGGTAAAAATGTTTTTTAATTCCAGTGTAATACCAAGATTCACATTAGACTAGCAAAATTCAGCATTCCATAAAAGACAAATAATTACATTGTATCCTTTTAACATCCTAGTATTTGACTTTAAAAATTATGAACCGATAGGTATAGTTTATAAAGTAAAATTTTCTGGAATTTCTCACATTTGTTTGAATTCCTTTTCAGAAGAAAAAGCAAGATGTGAGAAATATATTTTGTATTTCTACATCTTCCAGCTGTAGGCCTCTTTAACTGGCTACTATGTTCCCTTTACTATCTCTAAATAAATTCACTTCAGATCCATCCTCATTAGAAATTTGAACTTCTTGACTGAGAATATGTTCAAAACTTTCAAATATGATTTTAACAAAAATCTTCCAAAGACTAAAAGAAGGTATTGTGGCCTGAATCCAAAACCAGTAATATAGTTATTACGTAGCTGGATGTCCAATAAATATCAAATTAAACAAAGTTAGTTTTTAGTACATGACCTATCATTGGAATTCAAATACTTGAAGAATGTGGATATTGTGTTTTCCTTTCATAACTGAAGACAAAATATGAGGTAGGCTGAGAGATATCTGTCAGAGTAAAAGAAAACAATCATGTTCAGAGATTATCCTAACAAATTTCAGATCATAATGACAAACGGTTAAAATAAAGATACAACACTGCACAATCAAAATTGAAATTTCATATTCAAAAATAGCCCGTTTGGAAACTAGCAGCTTGAATCTACTAATAAAAATGATGTTTTAAAAAAAATTAACAGTTGGAAAATAAGCAAGATACTCTTTCCTAACTCATGGTTAACTTCATGTAGAGTTGTTTTTCCTTCCTAAATTCTTATCATTCCTTTATTTACATGTGGATAGGAAATCAGAAAGTGCCTGGGTTCTCATCCTGGCTCCAACCTAACAAGGTAAGAACATCTCATCTCTTTGGGGATGTTTTCTCATCTGTAAAAGAGTGGATTAGATGTTTCCAATCTTACTTTCTAGCCAGCACACCTGAAAGATATACCGAACAGAGGTAACAGCAGCTCAGTTTAGTCTCAAAGGAAGGCAGGACAGGACATAAGTCGTGGGGAATGTATTTGAAGATATGTTCTCTTTACTGTTTCCATCTTTTTGCCCTCCCACCCCCAGGAGGACATTGTACCCTGTACTCAGCATTGGAAATCACTGGACTAGATCACCTGTTGAGTCTTTCCCAGGGATACCCTCTATGATTATAATTCAATAAAGCAATGATTTACATTAATACTATGAGAATTAATATTCTGATCATATTAGGGCTCTAATTAATATTGTCTGATTCCAATTCAACAGTCACAACTTACATAAAACTCAATTTAATGTATTAAAATGCTATCTTTTAAAGAAATACAATCTTCAATACCAAATCAGGTCTTCAGTCAACTTTGATAATTTACAAAAAGCTGGGCCATGAGAAATTTTGAGAAAGTAAACTGAGAGTTGTTGGCAGCTTGTCAATGGCCTTTTTTTTCTGTTGTTGTGTAACTAGATATACACCAAGCCATTAATAGGGTATCTGCAATATTTTTTTAATCTAGGTTCTATTTGATGATAAGGAAAATTTTACTTTTCTAGCTCTGTTACTTTGCCTTATGTAAAACTATGTGCTCATATCACCTCAGCCAGATATAAAAGGGGAGAATAGCAATGTTTGAATATTATACATACAATAATTTTTGGGATGCCCTGCCAATGGTCTATCTGTATATCATATCATACCATGGATGTGCAGAGATATACCTTGGATAAATAAATTCTATTTGGGAAAAATTTATTAAACTGATAGCAAATTACTACTTTTTTTCTGGCTCTAGGTATTAAATCTAGGGCTTCACATACTTTACTGAGAAGCTATATACCCCTGCCCTGTAACTTTGTAATGAATGAATCTTTAAAAAATATCTTTCTGGGTTTTTTTTTTTTTTTTTTTTTTTGGTATCAGGGATCAAACTCAGGACCTTACAGTTACAAGGCAGGTGGGGCAGCACCACTGAGCTAAATCCCCGGTCCCTTTAAAAATATCTTACTGCAATAAATTGTCATACACTCTTACACTCTCCTCTTGTTTTTTTTTTCTCTAGGCTTGGAAACTTATTTCCTTTATTATATGATAGTTTTTTAAAAGATTTGTGCTAAGTATTACAACTTTATTTTGGCTAGAGAAATAAAGATCAAATATATACCTTTCCTTTAGAGAAAATAGCCAGAAGTGATTTAAAATCAGAAATGTTTCTTTAATATTATATAGTGGATATAATCAAATTAGAAAACATCTGGATGGTTTTACAGTCTATTTCTAACTATGAAAATCGTAAAGATCGTATTTTGTCCCAGGGTTTTCTGCAACAGCAATCATAATTACTTAGGAAAACAAAAACTATAATAACAAAATGCTCTATTAAGTAATCAATTTGCTGGTTCCAAATTTGCAGGTGAGACCAAACTCTGACAAACTGAAAACCAATACATAGTACCTGGTCGGTGGTAATATCGGTTTATGGGTTTGAGAGAGGCATTCTCTCTGACTAGAATATCCCTTGCCTTGTATGAATTATAAGGAACTCTCCTGTAAATGGGTTTTGGCTTTACTTGGGGTAAAGCAAAGATCAATCACATATATCATTTCTTGTGCACATACAAACACCTCTATGGCAAAGTTATGTGTTCTTTAAAGAGTGACACAAAATTCTGCTCTCTGCTAGTGGCCAGAAGAAATAAACTCTGTTGCATGTCTCATTTTAAAGTAAGTATTTTAACAGGGCCTAAATATTATGGTGCTCACAAACATGGTAGCTCATAATGTGATCACTATCAGTTCAGAGTTAAATGAATAGTAATGATTTTATTACACCAGGTATTTCATTACAATTTATCACTTCAGAAGGCCTACCGTAGAAGCACAAGCAAACCACTCCTCAAACAAGTCGATACCACAGAAAAGGTCAGGGCTTAGAGGAACCAGGATCTAGTTTCAGACAGTGATGTTCCTATGCATTAACTGTGACATGAGTAACCCATTTGGCCGCTCTGATTTCCTCATTTACAAAAGAGAAACAATGATCTTTACCTAAAGCGACTACTGTCAAAATTAAGAGAAACAACTTATAAAAGCACTCAGTAGAAGGCTATAGTGTACTTCACAAGAGTTGTGGATGACAAATCTGTACACAACAGATGATAACAGAAATGGCTTATTTTCTCATTGATTTTAAAATGGGCTTTAAGGAAGAGTTTCAGCAAAATATTCAAAGCAGTGTTAATATTCTGCAGCAAATCCACATATTTACTGAATAAATAATAACAGACAAATTTTAGGAGTGCAAAGTTTGGGAGACTGAAATAGTTCGGGCATAGAATTTGCTGGGCTCTCAAAAATGAAACGTTAGTCTTTTATGACATTTTTTAAGAATAGGGACTATTTTATATATCTTTATATTCTTCCCAGTGTCTAGATTCTAGCTGCCTAATAATTATGTGCTTATGTGACTATCAATTACCTCAATGAAGTCATTGATTGCATGGCATCTGGAAGGTAAATCACATAACTCTGACAAGTTAACACCACAAAAGTTTCAGCTAATAAGGGTCTAGGAAAGCCAGTGACCTGATCTATACCAGAAAAATTTTGGACTATTCTTTGGACCGTCAAGCAATTATTTAACGTTGGAAAAAATTTAACATGGGGAAAATAATTATAAAATAAATATTTAAATGATAGGGGACACAGCTCATGGTAGAGCACTTGCCTAGCATGTGTGAGGCCATGGGGTTCAATTCTTAGTACTGAAATTTTTTTTTTGAGACAGGGTCTCACTATGTAGTTGAGACTGACCTGAGACTCACTATGTAGCCCAGGCTGGTCTCAAACTCACAGCAATCCTCCTGCCTCAGCCTCCTGAGTGCTAAGATTACAGGCATGCCCAGCTAAAAATTTTTTAAAAAATAAATACTTCAAATACACCATATTTGGAATAGAATGATTTTAATAGAGTCTTAAGAATAAGTCATCTTGGATAAATATTCTGAATCCCTTTTCAAATACCATATTTTGTTTTTTTTTAAATTGCTAACATTTATGGTTTGCAAGAGCCAGTTTGTTATATGAGTATAAAACAAAAACTGAATTATACAGCTATGTCATCTGAATGCTGACAGATGGGCTCAGTGTTTCCGTTGTAGAAAATTTAAAATTTCTAGAGTTCTGTGAGGAACACTGGAGAATGTCTTACATGGCATTACATTGTTCTTAATGTGTAAACTCTGCAAATATGGTTTTGTTGCTTATGCGCAGACCACACTGTTGCCTGAAAAGGCAACACAATGTGCTGTAGTGAACCCTAGGGAATGTTGAACTTTCCCCTAAAACACATATCTGATTTTGGCAGCTATACCTGCCACAGTGAAAAATGATTATTATTACTTTTTTGGTAAGTTAAAATTCCAAATAATAAAAATAGCCTCTGGCAATTATATGTCCTCAGTATTGTTTAGATAAAAATACTGGGGCTGGGGATTTGGCTCAGTGACACCACACTTGACTTGCAAGGTCCTGAGTCTAATCCCCAGTACCGGGGTGGCGGGAGCAAAATTTAGTGTTAGTTGCAGGTGTTTTCATGACTTAACATAAAAAGATACTATATTATAAGTTGGCTATGTTCTACTAACTACCAAACTATTCTTTAGAAAACTATTTTTCTGAATCTAAATGTCACAGTGTTTCTATCAGGTTTGACTGATCACAGCAAAATATAAATAAATAAAAACAATTCACATCTCAAGTTAATTATATTAGACTAAAAGAAAATGAGGTATGGTTAGGGCAAGACAGATTTTCATTTTGGTAGCTCAATCTTTCCCCTTCAAGACAAACTTACTTTGCTGTCAATAACATGAAGAACTTAGAAACTATGTCATTTAAAAATAAAATGCATAACCACGTTTAAGTATATCATAAAAACTTTTAAAAATGAGAAATAGTTCACATAAAAATATCCAAGGAAGAGTTCTATTAAAGGAAGCTGTATTGTGCACTGACGAAACAGTTCTAAAACAGCAAGATTTTGTAAAGAAAATTTGGAAAAACAGGCTCTAGTTTCAGATGAATCAACTGGGGGAAGAGAGAGCAGAGAACACAGTGGGCTGCCATGAAAGATCACTCAACATTACTTTCAATCAACCTCAAGAGATGGAAAGACACTGCCCCATCTCTGGCTCAAATCACTGGAAACTAATTACAGGGTAGTATTGAAAAGGGAGAAGAAACAAAAGCTCTGAATATGACAGACTATTTCCTTGGCTGTGATCTAATCTGATTTATCAAGATCTTACCATAAAATGGAGATAATTTATTTTCTTTTCAAAGCTACTGAAAGTTTAAGATAACATATATAGAAAGTTATGCTCTGCCCTTTCTTCTTGTTTCTGGATGTACAAATGGATGTTTCTCTATGGAAGAAAAGTCACAAAAATGAAGTTAATTCCACCACATAAAGTCAATAGCAGACTTCCTGCTCCTGTGCAAACGCAAGATCACACAGAGGAATGTCTTTATGTACTTAGGACTTAGTGGTGGAAAGAAATGCCTTGCTCAGCTGTATGACAAAGCAACTCAGAATTAAATTTTTCCTGGTCCTGAAATAAATTAACATATAAAATACTACCTACCTTCCTAGATAATGTGAATTATGAGTTTGCTTTAAAGAAAAATATCTCCCAATAGAATACCCAGACCCAGAAAACCAATTAAGGTTTGGAGTTTATGTATATTAATGATCATACAGGATAGAACGTAGCTCAGCTTTACCATGGTTCTAATGTTTAAATTTATTTTATTTTCTAAGTGTCTTAACTAGTACAGTAATTCATCACAGCCTTCAAGACTTGAAAACAAAGACCTTGGAAAAACTGCCACAAATGTTTAACCAATTTAAAAATTATCACTACAACTGTACAATACTTCAGATAAGTGTGTTTTTATTTCCTATAGAAGAAACTTGCATATTTTCAAGAATGCTTTTGAATTCAGCTAAACCTGTTACCAAAATATATTTCTTAAAATTAGTGTCAATACCCCTTTGAACTTAACTGCGGAGTCAAGTAACTTCCCTAGGGAAAAAGAAACTGAACTTTAATGCTTATAAATAAATAATTCATGAGATCTGAGCTTTGAAGAGGATGCTTTTTTGTATTAAACTAGTGCTTCTAGATTTTTAGCAAGACTCTTTCATTCTCCACCTTCTCTTTATGCTTAATAAACAATCTAAAGCTTGGGAATATTTTTAAAGTTTTGGTAGTTTTAGAACTTTCTGTGACTGATAATTAAAACTTCATTTACACTAATTTTTAGGGCTAAAAAATATTCCATCTGTGTTCAAGCACGCCAGTAAAAATGAGCTATGTAACAGTCTTTTTGTCACAATATTAGACTTTGCTTATTATTTTAAAATTACAAATCTTCCAAAAAGAATGTCACCTTTTCTCTTACTTTCTTCCCCCCTCAAAAGAAAATGTCAGCTAAATATCTATATATTCATACTGCAAACATGAGGCACAGGAAACTAATTAAGTAAAAAATAATGTAAATACATTAAGCCTATACCACATTTTTGTATTCTGATCTGGCTAAATATTACTTTTGTGTGAGCAGTGAAGATAGTACTGTCTCCTCTTAATTAAAATAGATGTAAAAATTAAAAAGAAAGCCACTTGTGAAGGAGACAAAAAGAGACAGGGTAAGAAGGAAAAGCAAGGAGTTGAGGACACAGTGTCTACAATGACTGTTTCCTTTTTGATATTTTAAAAACGGAATTCTCTACTCTGTTTGTTGCCTGAGAACCACTATGGTTTTGTAAAGTCTGTAACAGTAATTACAAGTAATCACCCACAAGGACATTTATTTGTCTTAACCCTATAAATACTATGTTAGTAATACTAAACTATCTCCATTGGCTTATTTGTAAAAAGAAAAATATATTATATAATTTTTATAAAGTTAACACTGAGGGCACAGAGAGAATGAGAAGCAGTGTATAATCACAGTTTCTCGGGACAAAGTAACCAAACTGGGGTCTTGCTCAAGCCACCTGGTCAAGCAGTGTCTGAGGAAGAGTCATAGGAGGCAGAGACAATGAAATTGCCACTGTTGGAGTGCCCGGCCACTGACTGGGCGGCCTGCTGGCTCAGGTTGTTACAGATAAGCACCAGCTGGTTGCTCTGGGCCTCAGACAAAGTGCTGCAGCTCTGATACACACTGAAGTTGGTTTTCCTGCCGGGGATGTTACCCTTCTCACACATGGTCTTCACCATCTTGGCCAGCTTGTTCTTGCCAAGAGCCTGGCAGTTGTACCAATGCAGAGCTGCTAAGTTTACGACCGGCTTGATGGACAAGTAGAAAGGGGCATCCTCATAGCGCATGGCAGGGGGCCGCCGCTGGGCATACTCCTTATAGTCCTGTACGGGACAGGTCTGTGGAGCGTGCTGGGTGGCATATACACGGGAGTCCGTCCCCCCTCTCTTGGTTTTGGCATTCAGATCACCAGTGTCTTGACCCATCCACTCCAAGTACTCCAGCCCCGTTTCTGTTACCCGGAGTCGGATGTCACCCCATTTCAAGGTAGATCCATGGAAGCCTGTACAGTGCCCGAAAGCTTTTGTGTTGTTGAGCCAGACAAGATTTAGCAGACCTTCAGGATTGTATCGGCTTAGCAGTCCCCTTTTCCGCAGGATGAGCTCATCAGCAAAGGTGAGCTTCATGGACTTGTGTGGCTTATTTCCTTTTCCTTTGCATCGAAGTTCAATTTGCTTCTGTTTCAGGGCCTCCTGTGAACGCTTGAATTCCTTGTCCCTGGTGATACTGTAGCCATACCTGTGCTCTTTCAGGTACCGCTCAAGCCCACACTGGTAATTTGCCAAGCTATTGGGTTCATACTCAGACCCATCCTTCTGCCTGGCATCAACAAAAAAAGAAGCAAGGTAGGCATCCAACTCCTTGCAAGGGATGACATAAATTTCTCTTGTTTCAGAAGGGTACTTGGAGATGAGGAACTCGCGGAAATTGCGGAGCGCAGTCTGTGTGCTCCGGATGGTTTTCTCATTCTGCTCCCTGCTGAGCTCAGCTGCTCTTTCATCCTGGTCTGCAACAAATTGGGGAGGAGAGGGATAGAGAGGGTGTTGATGAGTTCAGACAATGCACTTTCTACTCTGAAATAAAAGTTTCCTTTTATAATGAAAAAGGGAAGAAGGAATCAATTTTACAGAGATCACTGATAAATGGTATCACAGACCTGTCACATTATTAAAGCCAACTTCAGCTGCATAAATGTACAAGCAAGAGTATGGCCCATGACCATCAAAGTGAGCTTCCTATGTCATTGGCACATAGTTCAGTGTGTGAAGGTTTGTGCTAGGAGTGAGACTAGAGGCAGCCTTCATTTTAGGAAGCACATGGGAGAGAGATATATTATTGACCTGACAAACTCATTCTCACTTGTGAAACCAGAGGGTGGACTGGTTCCTTTTTATTGAATTAAACTAAAATACAGTATTGGTATTTATTAACACATCACTAGAAATCTACATTGAAAACAGTAACAACAGATCTTCTATGGCAGTTGATTTGATACTTGCCATTCTATAACTATTTAGGAAAAGACATTTTATATGTATACTGCACATCATAGCTGGGCAGTTGGTAATAAGTGATAAAAATATTTGGTATTCTGGAGGAAAACAAGTATAAAATTTCCTGTCAATAACAAGCACAATGCAATGTGAATTAGGCTATTATAATCCAGATGTAAGGGAGTGGGAATTTCTTTTCCCAGAATACTTTATTAATCTATTATTACACTTTGTCTTAAGAATCTGAGATGCTTCTTTCTGTTACAGATCTTCCATAAAGAAGTAATATGGCTCAAGAGTAGTAGTCCTCACACTTCACTGTGGCTGGAAATCATTCAGGATGCTGGACCAAATGCAGATCACCAGATGACAGGCTTAAGAATCTGCATTTTGACCCGCACCCTACACACATGATGAAAGCATAAGTGCCTTATGTACTATGGGCAATGGTTAATGGTCAAGTTCAATTGCATCACTTTAATGGCTTCATTCAGTAAATTTAACTTAAATTTGAGATCTTAACTTTATTTATAAAAATACTTTGTCAAAAATCATGACTACTATGTCAGACAGGTTTGGGTGAAAATCAAAAGATGGAATAACACAACAGAAACCTAGGTATCTTACTAATTGTTGAGGCAAATATAGAGATTAATCTAGGACATTAAAAAACTCAATTTCTGGTTCTGAAATATAAATTTTATTTATCCTAATCACCTAGAAAAATGTTAAATTTGTAAGTTTGCTCAATAGCCTTTGTAATTGCCACATCCAATAATCAAAATGAAGTTTCTAGTAAACTGAATTTTGTTTCCAAAACACACTTTTTGTATTACTATATATATATATACATGAATCACCATATTTTAAAATGACAATTCTAAGGTAGAATTGCTAAAATCCACATAATCTTACAAAATGAAATGAACTAAAATTCACTACATATATATACATATATATATATACACACACACACACATACACACACACACAATTTTTGAAAGATCACATTTCCAAATCTCAAATATATGAAAGCATATTTTGTGCTTCAACAGTCTTAACTTTCAGTTATGCTATTTTTCTAGTTGAAATTATTTATATAAACAATGCAGATGTTTATCTTTCTATCCAAAATCTAGAAAGCCATAGTTGAATATAACCTTTTACCATAGGGCTTCCTTGACTATTTACACATAAAACCAGCACATCTGTTTATTTTGGCTACTTGTTCAAATATCTATCACAGCAGTTCTCAGCCTCAATGAATGATTTTCTAAGAAACAAACATCCACAGACAACTTAAGGGAAAACAAAATTCCAGTTTCTCAAGATTCACATTGGATCTTTTCTAAAATTTATGTAGATGAAGACTGATTTGTGCACACTGCCATCCCAAATCTACCATGGTACATTCTCTGAAGTATAAAAGACTTTAAGGAAGCCAAGTAAAATTTATATATCAATGATCAAATACCTAGCATTCCTTTTCCTCTGTCATATACAAATTCTGATATAAGTAATATCTGCCATTAGAAAGAAGATTTGGGGCTTGAATTGAGGTGTTCTAAATTTAGGACATCTGAAGGAGCTATAGAATAGAGATGCTGATTCTCTCAACTGGAATTGGAATATTCTGCAGAACTACAAAAAGATAAAGGTGGCTTAAACTTTTATTCATTTTAGATTCACTGTGCTTTTATTCACAAGGTCCTTAACTATTATCAAATCATATCAAGAGATACCAGTTCTATTTATAGCCAATCCTCATTTTCATTTTATAAAATATTCAGTATTTTCTACCTTTTTACAAAAATAACCTGAAGCTTACACTGAAAATCTTTGCCTGTCAATTAAAAGTAAATGAGTGATACATTTTTTTTTCAAAGTTCTTTTAAAGGGTATGTGAGAAAAAAAAAGTCTAAGTCCAGGGCTGGGGATTTAGCTTTAGCTCACTGGTTCCCCTGCCTGCCTCATAAGTACAAGGTCTGTAGTTGGATCCCAGGTACCAAAAAAAAAAAAAAAAAAAAAAAAAAAAAAAAAAGAACAATAAAGAGTCTAAGTCTGTTAGACTTAAGTAAAGACCATTAACTGGTCTGCAGAAGTGGCTCTAGCAAAGATGGCCATGGCATGTGCTGCAGTGCTGGCTGGTGCCATCACCTCCGACAGGTCCCTAGTGAGATGCCAGCTTTCCCTCTTCTGCCTCTCTTCCACATTTACAACACCAAGCTAACCTGCCCTACTCAGAGTCAACAGATACATAGATCTGTTCAACTTATCCTCAGTTCAGCCTTGTTGTCAAGTCTGTCCCTCCTTTCTACTAGGTCTCAATCTTACTAAGAAAGAGCCATTTCATAGAGCTCAAGAAAAGTGTTACGCTGTCATAGTCTTTCCTAACAGCTTGGGATGTGACACAGTAGGAGTCTGGAAAGGCAAAGATACTCTCATCCATTTTATGTGAATAAAGAGAAGGAAATGGTCTTAAAATAGAGTAAAAGTAAGTTTTTTAGAGAACAAAATCAAGACTACAGAAAATTGATAATAAAATATAGACCCACTACAGTCACTTTGTATTTATCTATATTTTTAGAAATTTTCCGATCCATTTTTTAAAAAACTTTTTATTAGATATAACATTCATGTAATACACAGTAGACCAGCGATGGCGAAGCTTTTAAAGACGAGTGCCCAAACTGCAATGTAAAACCCACTTACTGACCACAAAATGCCACAGCAGTCAAACCTAAATACTGAAGTTTTAGTTTAGAAAAAACAACTGTATACTTGGCTTGCATCTTGACAGAGAGGGCTCTGCATGCCCCCTGCAGCATACACGCCATAGGTTCACCACCAGTACTGCAGATTAATCAAGTACATGTGATTAATTTTCAGATGAAATATGTCTGAGAATCCAGTGCCCAGACCACGAAAAAGAATGTCACCAGCATCCCAGAAGCCTCCCCCTTCTTCCATCTTCCCTCACCCCAAGAAAACTGCTCTCCTGGCCTGAAGCACCATGGTTTGCTTGACCTGTTACTGTAACCTGTTGTAGATGAAATCTTAGGATACCAACTCTTTTATATCTGGCTCTTCAGGCCAATGTTATGATTGTGACTTCACCCATGTTGATGTATTTATCTGTAAGTTATGCTCTTTTTCCATGTAACATTCCATTACATGAATTTATCATAGTTTGTTTTTATATTCCATTGGACACTGTGTTCTATTGGTTTTCAGTTTGAGGATATTTCATAAAACTGATATGAATAGGGTCTGGGGATTTAGCTCCAGGGTATTACTGCTTACTTCGCAATCGTAAGGTCCCAAGTTTGATGGCCAGTACCAAAAATAAAAAATAAAAAAACAGATATGAACATTCCAGTGGGTATCTTTGGTGATCATGTACACACATTTCTGTTGTGTGTATATATGATCACTGAATCATAAGAAATTATAAATTTAGCCTTCACAGACACCAAAAACCAATATTCTCTTTCTCCCTTCTACCAACTTCCCTCCACTCTCTTGCTAGACAAGCACACTTTCGCTAAGCTATACCCCCATCTCTTTTAGTTTTGTGTTGAAAAAGGGTCTTTTTAAATTGCCCACAATGGTCTGAATTTGTCATCTCCCCACCTTAGCCTCTGAAGTACCTGGGATTACAGGTGTGTGCCACCACACGAAACAACAGACAGCTTTTCTACACCTACTAATATTATGTCTCTACTCCATGAAGTCATTATTTTTCATATATCTTGGGTACCCATCATATGTACTGACACACTAAAGCCACCCAATGAAGGTATGAAGAATAACTGAATAAATATATGAAGTGATAAAAAAAGTAGGGAGATCTTTCTCAAATGTGGAGATCAAGAAATGGAGGGAAGATGGAGGAAGGGGCAGTAAAAGAACAGAAAAAGAATTGAGATGTATTACACACATATGCCAACTCCACATGAGGAACGCACACATCATAAACTGCAAACAGGTACCACCCCTGCCAAAGGTGTAGTGGCACATACCAATAATCCCAGCATACAGGAGGCTGAAGCAGGAGGATTGCCCTTAGTTCCAGGACTGCTGGGGCTACACAGGAAGTTCAAGTCCAGCCTGAACTGCATACTGAGACTCTCAAACAAACAAACAAAGCAAGAAATGGATGGAAAGGGGAAGGAAGGAAGGGAAAGGGGGAGAAAAAAAGAATTAAGATTATTATGTATATGTACTAACTCCTATGAGGAATGTAAACACTATGTACTACAAACACGTACTCGAAACAAAAAAGCCTGTCTTTCCTGCAGACCTGTTGCCATAGCCTGTTGGCTGCTATTTCAGTGATCCCTACTGTTGTTTCATCTCTATTGTGGCTCTGGTTGTGAGGCGGGTAAATTCTCTATGTAGAAGGCACGGGTGGCTTTCGTTCTTTGAATGAACATGCATCTATTTCTTGACTGTACCATTCACAAGAACTATAATGCTTACCACTTAAACTTACTCTAAGCTTCTCAAAAGGAGAAGCCATCACAAAAACTCCAGTAGCATGAAATGTGCTTTTAGTAAATGCTGCCAGTAAAACGTTTTGGATACTGACTTCCAAGTGCTCTGAGTGTATCCTGGACAGGGCCCCAGGATGAGCTTGGGTGACAGCTGAGGAGTACTTCTCAACAGCCTGAGTCAAGTTTTTATTCAGTAGATTTTGTGTACTTATTAACATAGTCCCCATGCCCCATTAATCCAATTATTCCCTCTTTTGTTAGGAAATTGCATGGAAAATCATATAATTAGTGCAGTACCTTAAGATTCTCATTTAATTTAGATTTTATGTTAGATTTAAAATCAGATCCAAGGCTGGGGATTTAGCTCAGTGGTTCTTGCCACCTGCCTTGCAAGTGCAAGGTCCTGAGTTCGATTCCCAGTACCAAAGAATAAATAAACAAACAAACAAATAAATAAAAATAAAGTCAGATCCACTTGCTTCTACTGCTGCAGTACTCAATTTAAAATAGAAACAAACAGCTAACACATCCTTGTGTGATTTTATTAAAGCAATATAGCTGAAGCAATAAGAAACATTACTTGATGTTTAACTTCTCCCTTATTATTTTAAGAGTATTTTTCTCATCTTTCATTTTGTAGAGCAAAGAAATGATGTTGAAATTCTCTTCATAAACTAGTGAATGATAAGTTCATAAGGTTATTAAATAAGAATCTTTTAAATTTGAAAAGTATAAAGAAATCTGGTGAACACATTTATATTTATGAAGCTGAGGCTGGAATTAATATTTAATCCATACTTGTGAGTACCCACTGTGCCCTGAGCATTTCAAGAAGACCTGTGTAGTGCAGTCAAAGGCAATTCCCTGATGGTTACGAAGACTACTTCATAGCTAGAGAGAGGACTAACACACATAAATCTAATTTAAAAGACCATACACAGCACTGTGCAATTAAGCACTGAGTTTGTGGTACAGTTCTAGGTCCTACAGGAATTCAGAAAGAAGAGAGGCCAAGAGAATGAGAAGTCAAATAGAGCGTAAGCTGTCAACGAAGGGACTTGGACTTAGGTCCATTTTAAAGTTTGGGTACCATTTGGCTAGTCAAACAGGAGGGATGACATCCCTGGACAAAACTGTTTGAGCAAAGGGAACGAGTTGGGAAGGAGTCTGGCTTATGTTCAATGTTCATGAAGACTACAAAACACCAATCCTAGTTTGGTGTACAAGGGTTGGAGTGGGAGTAAAGCTAGACCAATGGATGGTTCAAGGAAGGTAATTACAAATACATGTTGAATGTTAAAAAATAAGGTGAATCTTAATTTTAAAAAATTATTGCTAAAGACACATTGACATTAATCCCCCTCAAAATACTTGCCTTTGCTTCAAACACATTTATCCCATCATTCTTATCACTTTCTGAAGTCCTTTGAGAGTCTTTAGATGCTCTATCACACTGACTTGATGTCCTGAAATGATTCAAAGTATTTAATTTTCATGGTCATTTTGACTTTGGGGAAGAGCCAGAAGCTGCCTGGTACTAGATCCAGTAAAATACACCATAATGATTTTACAAGCCTTCCCACCGGATGGCACTCAGCAGCAGCATTCACTGCATTTTTGTTTGCACCTTGTAAAGATAAGAAAGAGAACTTCCAAAACTGCTTCAAAAAGTAGCAAAAACAATAGATTGAGTGTGTTCGAAGTAAAGGGGAGTATTCTGAGGGAGATTAGTGACAATGCATCTATTACTATAAAAATTTTTAAAAATTTTAACATTCACCACCACACCTTGTATATACAGAAAAGACAATGCTGATCCCTGGTGCCAAAAGAGAGAGAGAAATTAAGAAAAGACAATATGCTAAGTGCAAAGAATCTCCAAATGCCAAAAACTTGAAAACGCTTTTTCAAAAATATCAAGTTATTTCTCCACCTCCAACATTCTTCATTCCTCCTTTGCTATAATTTTCTTCCATACAGCTATCACCACCTGACATGTGTCATATTTATTTGCTTTGTGTCTGTCTCCCTCAGTGGATTGGTTACTCCTTAAGACTCATGATGTCAGTACTTTAATCTCAGAGTCTGGAAAAACACTTGAGAAGTAGAAGTATTCAATAAATATTTGCTGACTGAATTAACATCAAAGCCAAAAGGAAAGTTACTGAGATAACTGTGTGTGCAATTACCTGGCCCACTTAAGATGAACCATACTGATTGTACTTAGAAAGCATTTTGAAAAAAAAAAATGGGGGACTCATAATCAGAATTTCACATGTTCACCATATCCTGTGAGGACTCTTCAGAGCAGCTGTGATCAGGGTGGGTGGTGTGGACATCTGTAACAATGGCATTAGAACAACTTATGACCATGAGGTTGGAAGCTCTTCTCGGGGCTGGTTCCTTAGGAAATAAGGACCTATCAGTCACCACACAAGTTGCTACAAGACAATATCTTTATGGTTCTATTAGGATAAGGCAAAAAAGCATTTCAAGAGAAGTCCATATCAAAGTTATACAACCATGGAATTAATGGATAGTTCCCTCCTCTCACCCCCAACCTCTGCATGAAAAGAGAACATATGAATATTACATTATATAGGTGCATAATGTAAGACTACATCTTCTTCCATAGATGTAGTCATCTGAGCAAAACCAATTTTATCATCACTATATGGAGAAAAATCATCTTGGTATGTTAAGAAAATCCTATAATATCAATCCCTATTTGATAATTGTAGAAAATGAGGCCAACTTCAAGTTTGTCAGGGGTTACAAAAATAATACTTGACAACAATGATGGTGAAAAAAAGAAGTATCTCTTAAATTCTTAAAACAGCAATACCTCCTAAAGTTTATTAGAAAAAGTGAGCGATATTTACTTTAAAAGTGGAAAATAATTGTGTTAGCCTTATGATCGCCATTAAAAGTATTTCAAAGGGAATGCATTCCTCCCTTTTTGCAGTACCTCCATAGCCCTTGTTTAAAATTATTATTATTGAAGGCTCAGGCTAGCCTTCAATCTGTGATCTTCCTGCCTCAGCCTCCCCAGTAGTTGAGATTATAGGCGTGCATCATCATGCCCAAAGTTGTTTTTTTCTTTTAAAGACTGCAATTACTTGCACTTTTATGTTTTTTCTTGGAGCTTTAAAACCAGACTATTTTTTAGGGTTAACATCACTAAGCAAAGCTAGACTTGTATGCTTTGACAGCTATCTGACCAGCAAATTACTTTTATGCTTAGTTAATCATTTCCAATAGTAGCAGTAAAACAAATTTCTCATCTAACATGTTCAGAAGCCTAAAGTTTGGAACAACAGTACCAGTTAGTCCAGAGCGATTTTTTTTTTTTGGTTTTTTTGAGACTGGGTCTCACTATGTAGCCCAGGCTGGTCTCGAATTCACAGTGATCCTCCTGCCTCAGCCTCCCGAGTGTTGGGATTACAGGTGTGCACCACCACGCCCGGCACCAGAATGATTTTTGATAGCATTTTCTACTGAAGCAGAAATCACCTACAAAAACCACCATTTGTTCATTTCTCCTATGTGACTTCAGAGTCTCTGAAGAATTTTCTCAATAAAAATTTAGAAAGCAGAAATACAACATAAAATATATTGGTATTTATTAAACCAACATAGGACCTCAGCAGTACAGGAGAAAGGCCTGTTTCCCTTTCTTACTCATGTCAGCTGTTGTCTCGGCACAGGAATTAAACCAGGCCAGGGAGCTGTATGTTGGAAGGAGGAGAGAAGCCTCACATGTACAACATGAGACTGGGCACCGACTTGACAGGTTTTCAAATAGGCATGAACTGCCAGCCAACAAGGAGCAGGAGTCTGCATTCTTAACAAGTCCCCAGATGATTCTAATACAGGGGTGGGCCTCAAGGCCACACTTTAAGAAATAGTGCCTCACCCTTCCCTGGAAGTCCAAGACAATGACAATGGCTCTTCTTCCCAAAAAACCTCAGTTAAGTACTGCCTCAGATACAGTACTAGCTATGCTGCTCGAATGGAAGGCTTTTCTGGTCTGAAAAATCTTATTTCCCAGGTAGAACAGTTGCTAAATAATATTCACTTAAGTAATTTGTTTAGTAAAAAAAAAATAATAATAATTGTACTGGATTGACTAGTACTATTAGGAAATAATAACCGAGTAAAAGAAAGAATTCTTTCCTTAGAAATCCATTAAATTCAGACTTTTTCTTTTGTAACATTTCTGAAATCATTCTTAAATTCAACCCATTTCATTTAATTGCCAAAGACCATTTTAAAATCTTAGCTTACTTGACTTCATTTGACACATGTAGTATGATTAATAATTAATGGCTCCAGTTTTGGCAATACAGCAAAGCTTAACCGACCTTGTGAATGTATATTTTTAAAACTAACCCTCACTTTCTTCAATTGTAAAATGACAGTTAATTGTACTTCTTAAAGAGTTGTAAGACTAGGATTAAGATAAAGAAGTAAACTACTTAGCTCAGTGTTGAGTACACAAATCACTGGGTCCAATCTTTAGAAAATGTGTTCCAACGCACTAAATCAAAGTCTTCCTATCTCACCTGACTTCCTCCTCGACTGATGTTTTAATTTGCAGCAAATATTTGCTGATTCTTTCAAACTAGATTCTATAAAGACAATGGTAGACATTTATGCATAAATGAATATCCTGTTCTGAATGGACAAAAATGAACAACCAGAGTTACAATTTGCATCTAAAACAGCTCGCCAGAAACCTTCCATTCTACAGGATGGGAGAATCCTGGCTGTGTCATTACGAGAGGTGCTGTGACTGTATCAATTCACCACAGTTTCAAACTGGCATAGTTATGAAATTCTCCCTTGTAAATGTTGCTTCTATGACTTAAGAAAATAAGACACTAAAAGGCAAAAAGATCGTAAGATCATCCAACATGTATGAAAAAAACTAGATGAAGCACTTGAAATCTCAAACATAATTTTAAGTTACAGAAATTAAGCATTCTGCACCCAAGCAAAGGCAAAAGGATAGAAAAAGAAAGTAAATATTGCACTATATTAAATCACAGTAAGGAGCACTTTCATCTTGGCCAAATACATTCTTAAATCAGCTTTAGAATGTGGTTGCATTTGTAGGCTTAGCAGCAAGAAACCCACATGATGGTAATTAATGTAATAAATCATCTTGTAGACTTTTCTACAAAATCTGACAGTACTCAATGATATATTGCTTATTAGAGACTAGAAATTTCTCCCTCTCTTTTTTTATTGTACTGCTGCAGACACTGAATCAAGAGTTCCTGCTTCGAATATGCCTGAAATATCTGCTGCTGGTGTAATACATAAAATATATAGTGAGCTGCTGCCACTGGACTGTGATATACAAGACATCATATACAATTCCTAAAAGGAATCATGCTTTTTAACTCTCACTCTTCTTAAGGCAGTGGTAGCAGAGGCATGGATTCATCACAGACGAAATATTTACATTTTCTACAGTTTTAGTAATGAAGTCACAACCTGCCTCCTCAGCGCAGTAGGCTGTTAGTCTCTTAATCTGAAGTAATGAAGACACAGCTTTACATATATGCTTCTCCTTTTCAGTGCATGCTTTAACAATTTCATTAGTATACAGCATATAATATTTTTAAGTCATTATTTTATCAACCTATACACGCTTTTTCTGATTCATCAGACTTTTTAAACTGAAGATTAGACCATTTCCGAAAGTGAAAATCCACATATTGCTCAGGAATTCAGTCAGGACTATATGGCACCTCAGTTATACCCTTAATTTTCTGTGCATACTAACTTTTAAATATCCGAGGTTAAAAAAAAAATAGTTTAAAGGGTAACCATTCATGTAAGGAAAACAGGATTTTATTATATTTCCTCCAATAAAAAGAACTTAATTTGTTTTGGCATACATAATAGTCAACATAATTTTTGCCCCTGAAAATATAAGAGGTACAAAGAAGAAGGTAAAGGACCAGTGGTGTGGCTCGGTGGTGTAGAGGACAGAACCACATTCTTGCCCACATTAAGCAAGCATTCTACCCATGAGCTACATTCCTAGTTCCTAATTTAAAATTGCAAATAAAAATGAACTCCTTAATTGCCTAGAGTTTAGTCCATTCTGTCTTAACTATACCCTTCATTTTTCTTTTGTGTCTTTTACTTTTATCTGGAAATAGTGATTTGCCATACATTCCAGTGAGGAACTGTTACAGTAATGTCTAGATAAGTTACTATTTCTGATGTATCCTTACGATCCATTTGGCATTGGATTTACTATTCACTAGTGAGTAATACCCACGTCTGCCACACTGCTGCTCAGGCAGCCTCCTTCATCTCCCATCTGTCCACAACTACTTCCTCCTCAGCCTCCTTCCATGAATTCCACTGCCCTTCAGTGAAGCTCTACTCTCAGTATTTCCTACAAGGCTCTGGGCTACTCCATCAACCCTTCAGAAACCAAGAGGACCTGGTTTCCTTTATGTAGCCATGGGAGCCTTCATTCCAGTTTTCATTTTGTATCTCAGGGGTATCTCTTCTCACAGAGTTTTAGGAAGGTGATCCCTCCATCAGAAATACACTCTTAACTTCACCTGCTGACCTTTTATCCTTCATTCTCAGTTCAAATGTCACTATCTTAGGGAATTTTCTGATATCCTTCCCTTACCCTTACTGATACATATTCAGCATTACTAACAATCTGTAATTACTTGTGTGATTTATGACTGATGTCTGGGATGTAAGTTCTCCGTGGAGCTGATGTTGGAATGTAAGCTCCATAAGGGTAGAGGACTCCCCCAGTCAACCATGGTTGAAGAAATGAATAGCAAATATTGTACTCATTACTATTTGTTAAATAACTGAATTGACTTGACTATCAAAAGAAAAACACTGAAACTATGTAGGATAAATATAAAGCCAAAGAAAACAAATACACAAACAAAAACAAAAGCTAAAATTTCCTTTCTAGAAATTTTATTATCTGCTTCTACACTCAACAAATAGGTACTCATGCCACTGCAACATGAGAGGTACTGTTCTAAGCTCCTCTGGGTAAGTCTGCCTCAACTGCAAAACTGATTTTCATCCCCTCCCATGGAGACAGTATCAGTTGAAAACTGGACCTAGAAAGGAAGAAGAACAGAAGTTTTTGGAGGAATAAAGTCTACACAGGGGAAGCTGGTTCAGGGCCTAAAACAGCACTTTTACTTAAGGGTTCCCGGACATGCAAGAAAGGTACCACCAAGCAAGTGAACCTTGTTGGGTAAGAGCACAAACGGAAACCAGACAGCCCGGGGCCAGAATCTGAGCTCTCCCACTCTTTCACTGTGTGACCTCAAGTAACTCCCATCTCTCTGAGACTTAGGTTCTTCATCTATAGGGTGGAGTTAATAATAGTCCTAACATCACAGAGTTGTGACAACTGAGTCAGAACAGTAATTAGCAAGGTAATAAGCACTCTGGAAGTGTTGGCTATTATTGCTATTTTGCATGCAGTAATCAAAAGAGAGCTAACAGCACATGAACTGGTGTTGAAGAGGAGTTTGAAAATTAAATAAGAATCACCTTTGTTAACAGTTCATCACCATGGCAGTCAGAACTGAGTATTTGAAAAGTGTTTTTCATTAGTTTACTGAAATTCTCTGGCTTCAATGACTAAGACCAAACAAAAACAAACATATGAGGTAGTATCTGACAAACTCATAAGATGAAATGCTACCCTCATATTGAAGTAATTTCTTCCTTTAAATTTACATCTAATTTACATGACTCCCTCCCTGTCTTAGTAAAAATCAAAATATAAAGGCATCTTGTACTGAAAATGCATCATAAAGTTAAAAACAAAAAGGAGTTATTAATCAAGCTGAAAGAAAAGATGTATGGCACATAAAGCAAAGGGAAAACAGATAACACATAAAAATGGAAATGTGAAAAACACTCATAAATTACTTCCTTCTCTTTTTAGTTAGGCTATTAATATTCATTAAATTTCACCCAAGAAGCAATAACCTATTGGACAGAAGGAGGATGCTAATTTCTCTAAGTGGGTCAGGGGGTGATAACAAAACAGATTTTTGAAACATTTATTGTAAGATAAAATTTAAATATTTCTATATGTAGATCAGCTTCTTCTTACTTATAAGTATAGGCAAACAAGAAAATAAAGATTTTCTCTGAACAATGAGACGGCTGCTTTCCATAACACAGAATAATTTAGGAGCATTAATTATAATACTATACAAAGTGTTAAAAAGCTAGTGACCTATAACATAAATTTTAGTTTGCTCTATAGACTATTCTGTAAAAATATAATTTCAGGCTTTCTTTTTCCTTGATACAGGGTCTAGCTATGTAGTTCAGGTTGGCCTTGAACTCACTATGTACCCCAGGCTGGCCACAAACTCGTGACAATCTTCCTGTCTCAGCCTCCCAAGTATGGTTCAGGCATTATTATTATTATTATTATTATTATTATTATTATTTTATTAATTTATTTTGGGGGGGTACTGGGGATCAAACTTGGGACCTTGCGCTTGTGAGGCTGGCACCAGAACCACGGAGCTAAATCCCTGGCTTTCAGGCATTATTTTTAAAGAAGATACATTTACTTGATTCAAACCTTAAAGTCAAATTCACAGAAACAGTAGATATTAGAAATATAAGGATTTGAAAATTTTCCCTGCTGAGTAAAGGTGAAAAACTATTATTATAAAACTATTATTATAAAATCAGCCATTTCATATACCGTCTTTTTTATAACAGGCCATTTCATTTATTATTAGAGGTCTCTAAACCTCTCTGTACACTTCTATATGTAAAAATGTTTTTGAACAGCTTCAAATATGTCTGTTTGCATTATAATATATAATATATGCACAGACCCTATTACCAATTAATATATTAAAAGTAAAGCTTAGTTTTTTTAGTTCGAATAAAAAAACAGGAAATTTTATATTTTCTTCTGGTACCACAATGGATCTTTTTGTTTTGTTTTTGTTTTTGTTTTTTGAGACAGGGTCTCACTATGTAGTTGAGACTGACCTGGAACTCACTATGTAGCCCAGGCTGGTCTCGAACTCACAGCGATCCTCCTGCCTCAGCCTCCCGAGTGCTGGGATTACAAGCGAGCACCACCACGCCTGGCCACTGTATATTTTAAGAGGGTGAATTTTATGGTAAGTTGCATCTCAGTAAATTGGAAAATTCTGGTACAAACTGCCGGCTGTTCACCAAAATCTGTGGTCCCTATCTTCCAGAACTTCCCTGCTCTGCTACATTTACAAGCCTCTCTCAACGTTTGTGCCTGAGGAAGATTTTCTGTTTCAAGGATTGTATGGTGTCCTCAGTTCCTGCCTGGGTCTGGTTTTTGACAGCAGTGATAACTCTACAAATGAAGTCCCACTCTAACAAACCTTGGGAAGATGATGGCATGTGTTAAAAATTAAGACAAATGATAGAACTGTAGCCAGAACCCTGCTCTCGAATCTTAAAGATTCATACAATTAATTAGTGGCCTCATTAAAACACAGATTTTGGTTTGGTAGGTTGCCTGGGGGGTCTAAGATTCTATATTTTTTAAAACAAGACCCCAAAAGATGCCAATGGTCAGGGGACCGACACACAGTAATGAGGGGCCAGATCACATCATGCAAGGCTGCATTTAATGTGAGGTCCCATTGTTCTTTTGGATCCTCAGACTCTGGGCTTCAGGACAATGAGAGGGACAGGGTGGCAGTAATGTTAACCTGATGCTGGGTACAGTAGTATATGCCTATAATTCATTACTCTGGAAGCTGAGATGGGAGGATCACAAGCTCAAGGCTAGTCTAGACAACTCAGTGAGATTTTGTCCCAAAATAAAATTCTTTCAAAAGGACTGGGGATATAGCTCAGGGATAGAGTGCTTACCAAGCATGCAGAAGACCCTGGGTTCAACAATTTCCTTACTGTCCAACCCTGACCCCTATCGTGGAAAAAAAGTCAGACAAAACTTTGCAAGAAATGGAACCTGCCCTATGGGAGAGCCAAGATGCATGTATCTGAGACTTGTCTTTGAAGGCCTGCTGGCTTACTGCCAGCTCTCTATCCACTCATTAGGGATAATCCTGCTGATCAACATATCCCATCTGTTGTTCACTCTAGGAAAAGGCCTAAGGGGAAGCAAACTTATTTACACAACTGTAGAAGAAATGAACACCAGAGTTTTCTGTGCTGTATTCTTAAATATGAACCAACAAATACACTAGGCAGCAAAACTAGCACTATTAAAGAAAGTGAGGAAAAAGAAGCCAAAAAACTGAAGGAAAAATTCAAGAACACAGGATAAATCTGAAAAAAGTTCTAATTAAAATTCTCAAGAAGATTATCTCTATAATCCATATCATGTATAAAGAGAAAATCTTTTCAATCACATTAGTGGAAAAGAAATTTGCAGTAATTTAAGCATGCAAAAGTTTACTTCCTATTCACACATTCTTGGGAAATCTTTTGATGGAGTCCAGCAAAATGAGGGAGGAAAAAGAGGGAAACATCAAACCCAAGGGGACCGTGGACACAACCCAGGAGGAAACCTCAGAGAGGGATGTTACCTCAGGCTTGATAACTAGTTTCAAGCAAAGCAGGAAAACTGAAGGCCCAAGGTGGGGCTCTCAGGGGGCTGAACAATTTGATGAATTGTTCATCAGTATGCTTGTCAAGAAATGCCACCCGTGAAGGGAGGGCAGGGACAAGGGGAAAAAATGAGAACCAAGACCTGTCATGTAGAGGTACAAGATCCCAACAATGAATGTAACTGTACTGTATCCCTAAAATGTACCAATAAACTCAATTAAAGCTGAAAAAAAAAGAAATGCCACCCAAAACTTTAGGGAAAAAACACACCATAATGTACAGTAACATAAATGAGAATATGTCTTAATTACTTTCCTGTTGCTGGGACAAAACACCCTATGCTCACAATTTTAAGGAGGAGAAGTTTATTTTGGCTCATAATTTCAGTCTATGGTCAGCTGGCTCCAAGGCAGAAACAGCACAGTAGAGGAAGGCTGCTCACACCAGGACAGCCAGGAAGCAGAGAGAGAAGGGAGGAGCTGGGCACCCGCACTGAGACCCACCAGCCACTCCCACCTCCTAACAGCACATTGAGCTATTAAACTCATCAATGGATGAATCCACTGATGCATACAGCACCCCCACAATCCAATCACCTTCCAGACACATGAGACGTTTGGGAGGCATTTTAGATTTAAAACCTAACAATATGTTTCACTGACTCTATGATGCAGTTCTTTACATTTTAATATGTTTCTGAAATCAATTCCTTGGGATTAGAGTTTAACAGTAGCACACCTTTCTTTTTTTTGTAGAACAAAAACAGTTGTACATCTCAGAGTTAATGACATTTCAGATGCAATGAAATATAGCACTACTATGCTGGGACGTGCTTTTTAAGACTGTACCAGGTATTGAGTTAAACCCCTTACACAGGTTGTCATTTTTGCATATAGCAATTGTTATAAAAGCTCTTCTGAGTGTACCAGAGGTTGTGAAATTCACTGGTATGAAAAGAAATGCAATCTTGGAACTCTAATAGCTAAAAACAATATTTATATTGCCAAAATGACAGAAAAAGTGTTACTGGTTCTGAATATTTAGAGTCAACTCATGAATAATGCAGAAAAGATTACTTATGGCCACAAAAGAATGAAAATATCAAAGTCATGAAGATGATTTTAAGAGGAAAGGGAGTGGTTGGAGGTGGTTCTCAGTGGGGGGTGCCCAGCTCCTCCCTTCTCTCTCTTGACAAAATACAGGGGCACTAATAATTTCATTCTTAGGTGAAGTACATTCATGTCTTTTATTATTTTTAATTTTTTGATCAGCTACTTAGGTATTCTAGCAATTTATCTAGCAATCAAATATTGGAAAGTTAATGAAAAGGAGTTAAATTCTATCTTTCATAACAAAGAGCATGGATATTTTCAGAAATTGATAAAAGATAATTATCTGCAGTTTGTTCAGAATTTTGGAAGAATAAAAAATAGAAAGGGCTCAACAAAAGTTTGAAGAGTTGGGATTATGGGGTGACGAGAACAAAAATGAGAAACCATTACTTTATAGCAATATTATTTTATTGATTACTATATGCCTGTATTACCTTGACAAAAATAAAGCAAACTGAAAAATATAAAAATTGTTGTCTAAGAAAGCCCTTCCATGTTTAAGTCAATATTGAAAAAGCAGACTAATATGTACCTAACAGTCAATAAACCAAGGGTGTATCAACCACTAAATCAGATTTATTTGATTATAAATATGATCACTGTTTCTGCTTAAAATAAACCTTAAAGTTGCCTGTAGCCATTGGTACATAATAACTCATTATGGCTATGCTCTATGAATACTTCTTCTGGTTCTAGTATTTCTTTTGGGAACAAAAGCCATTCATCATAAGTGAGATCCAGACTGAAAAAGAAATTATAATTGGACCAAAAATGAAGTGATCACCCACACTCTGCACATCCCTGCTAAAACCCAAGGTGGTCAGGTGGCCACACAGGTAAGGAGAGGGCGGTGACTGCTGCTTCTCTAACAAAGTACAGGGATGAAACCCCGTTTGGGTATGTTTTGCATATTTAGAAGTCTGAATAATAGAGCAGGGTCATATATTATCTGTTTAATATAACTACATAGCAAGGCCCTGTTTCAAAAAACAAAACAGAACAAAAGAAGTCTCAATTATATGTAGGTGAACTTTAGAAACAACTAAATAATGGAGCTTTTACTTCACAGGTATAATATGAAAATGCTATTTTAAAGAAAGAAAAAACTGAGACGACTTTTTGTGAATACCAAGACAAATAGTAGTAAAAACAGATGTGTACACATCTAAAACAAAGCCATTAAAACACAACTTTTTATAAACCTATGAATTTGTACTAGCAATTAGCTTGATTTTTCTATTTTTGCCTTTCAGAAAACTAGTAAATGATTATATTTTTAATTTTTACAGATAGAATACTAGTCTGCAAGAGGCAATATTACAGCTTTAATGTAACCAAGCTTATTATTTGTACGTGAGTAGAAAATGTTTCAAATAAATTATATGGGGTGAGTTGCCTATAGCTTCTGCACTTTTAATTTCCAGCTAAGAAAGACTTGGCTTTCATTTATCCCAGGGGCTTAATTGTTCATCTAAGTCATCTTAGTCATATATCATCCTAGAAACAGTCCTAGTAAGTGTATTGTCTAAAGGCAACCAATTTAGTCTTACAAGGACATTCAGTTTAACAGCATCTCAGCTCAGGAAATATCTGAAACAGTTTTGCCTTTCAAACTGTCAATGTTCTGAGAGGACAGCAGTCGGATGCCTTATTCCCTTGTTACCATGTGGGTAGCATGAGAACAGTTGTTGTTTATCGGTGTATCTACAGTATCCAAGCTGAACTTGACACTCAGTAGGATTCCAATGGGTATTTTCTGAATGAGAATGAATGGTCACGGGCATGTGTCACAACTCTTGTATACACAGAGGACTTCTTGTATAAGTTCACTGCAGATCTTTGGGCTCGAAAGACCTTTCTTTCAGTGTTACCTAAACAGTTCCAGGCCTTTAGACAGGGAATGTGCAGGTGGCAACAAAGATCCCCACAGGTCATCAAGCTATATACCTTAACACCGGAAATATCTACCTATCTCATTCCTCTTCTATGCTTTCACTGTAGCCTCACATAAGCCCTTACTGCCATCTCTTACCTGGATTACTGTAATGTTCTTTAAAAAAGCTCTTATATCCCAGCCCTTACTTCCCCAATAGTTTCAGCATGATCTTCTAAGATAATGAACTGACTGTATTCTTTTGCGTCCCAGGTAGTACATATATGACATCACATACACAAGAATTTCACAGATGGCCCCAACGCAACTCTCCTGATTCCCATGAAATCTATTCTCAAGCAGATTCAATTCCTTGCTTCTGTAAATCTTTCTCCCTCCCTCCCTCCCTCCCT
>NW_022900948.1:28993835-29020609 GCF_012274545.1 Fukomys damarensis | reverse complement strand
CCCTCCCTCTCTCTCTCTCTCTCTCTCTCTCTCTCTCGATAATCACGTCTTTGCTTACATTGTTCTACCTAAAATACCTTCCCAAGCGTTTTCTAAGGCTGAGTCAACTTCTCCTCATGTATTTCCCACTACATTTTATACACCTCTTTCCATACACTTGGAATTGAAGTTATAGGTTTGCCTGCCTTTCTCTAAACAGTGACATTCCAGGACAGACTTTGACATTCATCTTCGTATTTTTCACTAGCCCAGAACAATGCTTGTCATACAGTTGACCGAAAATAAGGTGTGATGAAGTACAAGTGATTTGTCCAGATGCTAAATGGAAAAAAGAGTACAACATATGTCTCCCTGCTCCTGATTACAGGGTCTCCCTCTATTAAAATCTGAGCCCAGCTGCTAGACTCCAGATGTGTGTTATGGCTTGGCAGAAAGTCTGTCTGCATCTTGTTCATGTCCAGAGACTCTGAGACTGAGATTAGGGTGGTACACTAATTAGTTTTGCAGAAGAAATGTCAAGGAAGTCTAATGTTGAGGCCATGGCATGGCTGCTGTTGTGGGCTTTTAGCCAGATCTATGTTGAGGATCCAGAGCAAAAAGCCTAGCAAAATGATTTAAAATGTTTTGAGTTTGGCCACAGAGGGAGCTTCAACAAAGGTGTATGTGGACTAGAAGGACAGAGCAGAGATCTTAATTGCTGAGAAGAAAAAGAACAGAAAAGACAGCCTGAGGGTATCACAAGCAGCAGCAGGACTCCACCCTTTGCAGTCTCAGACTTCTAAGGGTGAAAGATTTTGCTTTGAGAAGAAAGCCCCAGAGCACCGTGTTCCAGAACAGCAACAGCCTAGGGAAGGTATTCCAAAATGGCAGCTTAAGGAAACTTCCTTAGGATTTGTTTCAGAGGCAATGAACCCCTACAGACAAGGGAGAGGACAGACGGACTTCTACTGCTTCAACTGGCAGCAGACCTTGGCATCATCCATGCAGTGCTGGTTTTAGGTGCATACAGAGTGGAAGAGTTGTGGCATCAGTAAGGCTTCCATCCAGATGTCAGTAGGCCTGGGAGGCCTGGGAGGCCAGGCAGTGTGCCCCTGAGAAGGCAATGTGTGAAGCCGTGAGTGTGAAGCCAAAGGTGCAGCGGTAGACCCCAGAAGTATGGAGAAGCCAGGAGTGTGGACATCCGAGGAAAACTGCAAGAAGAGAGCAGAGCCAGCCTGAGGGACACTGTGGGTGTTACAGCAATGGGAGCTACAACCACCCAAAATGCTGTAGGGACAGAGCCACCAAAGCTCTTTGGAGGTTACAACTTGCCACAGACTGCCTTGCATGCTAGAAGTAGAATTGTGGGATTTAATGTTTACCCTGGTGGATTTTGGACTTGCTTTGGTCCTATTTTTTTTAATCCCTGTGTTTGTAACTTTTGGAATGGAAATGCCTGTCTTGTGCCATTGAATGCTGGAAATGTTTAACTTTCTTTTCATTTCTACAGGGGCTTGCAGCTAAGTTTTCCTTAAATCTCAGAGACTTTAGATTTGGACTTTTCAGCAATGCTGAGACTTGTATGATTTTGGCAATTCCTAAAGATGGTCTAACTGCTTTTTATATAAAGGAATGTGCATGAGTCTTTCAGGAGGCCTGGGGCAGAGTGTTATAGCTTGGGTCTGGATGTCCCCACAAAGCCTCACTCGATCAAAGGTAGCTGAAACTGGAATGTGTGATGCTAGGATTAACGGCATGTGATCACTACACCAGTACCTGTGAGCGACTGGTTTAGCACCACCATGATCCCTATGGTCTGCTCTGGATGGTACAAAAGAGAAAGGAAGACACGGTGAAGCTCCCTGGTTGCCTTTGCTGCCTTGTGCACACCATGTTGTTTCTCCTCTGGGAGGCCTTTCTGCCATCCTCCCTGCGTTGGAGCCAGCCAATTATGGACTGAAACCTCTATGAACTGTAAGCCAAATAAGGCCCTTCTAAGGAAAACAGAAACCTGCGCCCTTGGCTGGAGATGTGGCTCAGTGGCACCACCCCTGCCTGGCAAGTGCAAGGTCCTGAGTTTGATCCCTGGTACTGAAAACAAAACAACAACAAAAAATAAAACAATAACAAAACAAAACAAAATCTGGGCCCTTACAAAAATGATTCTCAGAAAAATATCTCTTTTAGGATATAATTTATATCTCTTTTAGGATATAATTCAGCAGCCTCAATTCTGGATAACAGGCATGAACTGAAAACAGAAAAAGGGGACAGGAAACAGGCAGCAGGTTAGGCTTATTCTTGTACCAAAACAGGCAGAGGCAGAGGCCATGTTGCAAAGCAGCCACCCCAGTCCTCTAAACAAGCAGACAGACTTCCCACTGAAACTCCAACCAAATCATCTAGTGTCTCTGTACTGCATTTCCATCAGAAAAATAAAGAAAACAAACTCTTTGTGAAATTTAGGCAGTGTTGATCCTGGAAATGAATATGCTATAAAGGTAACAGAGGACACTTCATGTTTTATCTTTTTTATTTATTCTAGAAGTAGAGCTTTGAAAAATATTCCCATTACACTATCCCATCACAATCACATGTAAGCCAGTCATGAAATTTAAGGGTAGTTCTCAAATTCTCTGTCCATAAACAAGTTCACTGGAGGGCCGGGGATTTTGCTTAGTGGTTCTGCTGTCTGCCTTGAAAGCACAAGAACCCGAGTTCGATCCCCGGTACCAAAAACAAACACACACACAACAACAAAAACAAGTACACTGGAAGACAATGGTGGTAGTTTGCTTTGCAACAAATGATAAACAACAAACTTTCCATATTGAATAATAATGTCAAAGTAATTATGCCTCATCAATTTCCCACAACCTGTTTCATCATCTATATTTCAAAATGCAGGAAAGTATACAAAATAATATACTGAAGAATGTTTATCCCTAACCAAAGGGCTTTGTATGGGTTAACTAATCTAAATGTCAGCCCTGTAGAAAAGATCCATTTTACAGATGAGAAAGCTAAGTCACTTGCCAAAGTCACCCAGAAAAGAAGGAGCAGAGCTGGGGTTTGAACCTAGGCAGGAGTTCTAATCACTTCTTGGCCTTTTGGCTAAGATCAAATGAATCTAGGTAGGAGTTCTAGCCGAAGTATGTGCCCATGCTGCCTCTGGTTAACATAATTTCATTTTCCTGCCTGTCTTGGTAAATGATAATGTTCTATCATATTTATTACAGTTCAGGCCTCCTGTGTACCCAGTTTTACCCTTTTTCCTCCCTAAAGGCAACCACTCCGTGTAGCTGGTATGTTTCCCTTCGATCCACATTTCTATAGTATACATCTGTGTAACATACAATGTACAATATTCATACTTTTAAGAAGGTGTATTATTCTAATGACATTCTAATATATAATAACATTCTCTAATTTTGTTTTCCAGATTTATCCACACCAATAAAATGTAGATCTGGAAGACTCATCTAGTCTATCGAAAAATATATCACAACTTATTTATTATCCATCTCTCTGCTGACACTGAGGCCAATTTTTTGCTCTTTTTTCACAAACAGAGCTGTAATGTACACCCCTGTACACATCTCTTTTTATGTACCTGTGAGGAAGCTGTTCTAGGGAAGACACAAATTGAACTCCTAGGTTATATGACATGTACATATTTATTAGTCATTGCAAACTGCTGCTCAAAGTAGATGCACCAGTTTATATTCCCACCAGCAGCAGGTCCTCATGTTTCTATATCTTCACTTGGGATAGCTGAAATAACCTTCCTCCTGTGAGTAAAACTGTATCTTGTTGTTTTAGTGTCTTTCCAGGTCTGGTATGGGTACATTTGCCTGACAAAGACTAATCTCACTAGACTTGCTGAAATACAAATTTGGAAAGCCAGTTTCTGGCCTCTCTGATGGGGAACAAAAGGGAGATTTCATATAGGTATATTTCAAAGCAATGGAGTTATGCTCAAATGGAGTGTGGCTCCAGCACTCCCTGAACCACTGCTTCTCAATCTTTAATGTGCATATAAGTCACGTGGAGATCTTGCTAAATGCAGAATCTAATTCTGCCTGTCTATGATGTGCTTGAGATTCTCATTTTCATAAGATCCAGGTGATGATGAAAATACTGGTCCACAGACTATATGTATTTTAGTAGATGAATGGGTGTAAAGGCATAAAACCAGAATATACTTCCCTATCTAAATAGTAATGACAACAATTTAATAATGTAAGGATAATAAAAATAAAAATAATATGGGCAAAAATTACCTATCACATTACAAGTCCTCCCTTACAGTAATTCTGACAGACACTGCTATTGCTTTACAAATGTAGACCTGAGTCTTAGGTCACCAGTTCAGCAGGAGATAGGGTTGAGTATCAATCCAGCTACATGTGATTCTAAACTCCGACTGTCCAGACTCTACTCTCAATGCCCATAGCTGCCTGCCACCAAATTCTCAGATAAGCACCCCATTGAAATAAGGAGGAAAATTACAGCAAAAAGAGCCTGGTTTTTATTCTGTCATTGTTTATCTTTTAAAATCTGCCTCAGATCTTCCTGTAGGATAGTACAGGAAAAGGAGTGGCTAACAAAATAAATTTTAGTCTTCTTCCCTTTTGTAAGAAAGATGCACAGATTTCTTGTGATATATGGAAATACAGAAAATATTTGAGTATGCATATATACACCATTCAGGGCCTGGAATTTAGCTCAGTGGTACGTACCATTGCCTGCCTCACAAGCACAAGGTCCCAAGTTCAATCCCAATTCATATATACACCATTCACCATACACAAGGCTTGAGCCAAAAATATGGTGAATGTTAAAAAAATTTTTTTTGAAATGTATTTCAGTAAAAGACATTACCATTAATTCCCTCAAAATAAATCTCCGCCCCCATTTGAACACATTAATTCCACCAATTTACACAATGCCAGATCCAGTGAATAAGATAGATAAGGACACATGGTAGTATTTTTATTTAAGAGATATTGCCATAAATGGTTGATGAATGAGGCAGGATCAATAAATATAGTGAACGTTTAAATTTAAGAAATTTATTACAGTAAAAGACACACTGCCATCAATCACCTTATATAAAAGTACTTCCCCTTGTTTCAAACACACTTATGCCATTATTCTTGGGAATATCTCTGTTACAGTGATAAGGCTTTTAAACTTTTATTTTTATTAGTAATGTTTGTAGTACATAATGGTTACATTCATGTGGGAGATGATACCTGCATATAACTCATCTTAATTTTTTTCATCCCCTTCCCCTCCCCTTCCTCCTCCCTCCATCTCTTGATCCCCCTCTTTTACAAATTTTAAATATTCACTGTTTTAATCACCCCTTGTACTGTCTTTGAATGACACTAACTCTTTCCATCCACCCACATAAAAAATGAAATGTTCAAAACAAAATAAATGGCATAGGTAGCTTGGTTTGCTATCCTCCTGAAGAACAGAATTTGGAAATTTTTTGAAGAAATACCCTGTGCCGCCCCGGCCCAGCCCCACCCCAGCTCTGTGGTTTGAGTGAGGCTAATCTCAGTACCGCTTCCTGTGACTGGTTCAGGAGTGAGGATAAATGCTCTGACACAGGTTCTGCTCCTGGAAGACATAAGTTCAGGCAGCACAACCATCTCGGGTTCACACAGGAATCAAACATTATAGATGAAGCAAACAGGATACCAATGAAGCCGAGGTGGCAAACGGCAAAAGAAAAACTAGATGATGTTTGAACCCAGATAACACTTATTCGAAAATCTGTCATTGGACTATAAAGCAATTTTCCCCTTTAACTTATTATAATTCAAGTTTCTGTTTCTGACAAAAGAATATTATGGTCGACAAAAAATAACTGGAAGTGATGTAACATCTTAATCAATTTTATTTATTTATTTAGTTTTTGAGACAGGGTCTCACTATGTAGCCCAGGCTAGTGTTAATCTCACTATGGAGCCCAGGTTGGCCTTGAACTCGTGGCAATCCTCCTGACTCACTTAATTTTAAAAAGCTCACTGAACTCAATTTTACACTAGTAATTTTTCAAAAAGTAGATTAAATTATTTAAACTACAAACCTTTTCTCTGAATGCTTTTGGTTTATAAAAAATATAATCAAACAGTAAAAATTAGAAGAAAAAAGACAGGCATCAATAAAAATTAGAAGTAAATGTAATTATAGACAAACTGTGGTATATTAATTCAATTGATTGGAATTATTCAATAAATAATGTTGGAACCTTGCAAAAAGAATGACATGTGTTTCTACCCCAAAATATATTCAAATTGTAGAATTAAATGTAAAAAGAGAATGAGAAATGAGAAGAAATTAAACCTCGAATGAACCAAAAGACAACAGATAATTTTTTTTTTGGCAGTGTAAGGGATTGACCTAGGGCTTTTGCACTGAGCTATATTCCCAAGCTCCTTCCCCTTAAAAAAAAAAGAAAAAAAAATTTTTTGCAGGGGAGACAAGATCTCAGTAACTAAATTGCTCAGTCTAGGCTCAAACATGCAATCGTCTGGCCTCAGATTCTTGGAGTGCCGGGATTACAGGCATGCACCACCATATCGGGCTTTTTGTTGTTGTTGGCAATGATGCCAGGGATCCAACTCAGGGCATCATGCCTGCTAGGCATGCATTCTATCACTGGGCTATATCCCCAACCCATATATAACGATTTATGTGATCTTAAGGTTTGGATAGGACTAAACAAAATATTCAATACAGAAAAGATATCAGCTAAGCACAGATGTTAAAAGAATATACTTCATCAAAATTAAGAAAATCCATATCCTCCAAACCTTCAACAAAATTAACAGAAAAAGCACTTCCAATATATACGACAGACTATGAGTTACTATTTCTAATACACTCATGAACTGCATACTAACATTTTGGTTAATAACAGACTACACATGATGATGACTGTAGCAGAGCTGGAAATTCTCAGTGCCTAGCGGTCCAGCCAATCACATCACGTGTCAGTGGTGATGCTGCTATAAGCCTACTGTGGTGCCAACTGTATAAAAGCACACCACACACAATACTATACAGCACAGAATACTACATTTCTCTTTATGCATTTACTGTATTACACTGTTTAATTTAGAGTGCACTCACTCTACTTATTAAAATAGAGCTAACTGTAAAACAGCTTCAGGCGGCCCCTCAGGAGGGATTCCAGAAAGTACTGTTATCAGAGGGTGACGGCTCCATGTGTGTTACTGCTCCTGAAGATATTCCAGTGCAACAAGATGTGGAGGTGGAACAGAGTGACAATGGTGATCCTGACCCTTGTGTAGGCCTAGGCTATTCTGTGTGTCTGTGTCTTAGTTTTTAATCAAAATAGTTTAAAAAGTAAAGTAAATAAATATTAAGAGAAACAGATAAAAGTTTTTGTAACAAGGGTAACAAAATATCTTTGTATAGATGTACAATTTATTTCCTTTGTTTGTTTGAGACAGGGTCTCACTATTTAGTTCAAGTTGGCCATGAACTCACTATGTAGCCCAGGCTGGTCTTGAACTCCCAGCAATCCTCCTGCCTCAGCCTCCTGAGTTGTGGGATAACAGATATGTGGCACCATACCCAGCTTAATTTTAAGCTAAATGTTATTACAGAAGAATCAAAGAGTTTAAAAATGTTAGAGTAAGTTAATGCTTATCATTAAAGGATTTTCAAAATAAACACAGGATAGTCTGATTAATAGTGTTTATAGTATACAGTAGTGCACAGTAACATCCTAGGTCTTCATATTTATTCTCCACTCAGTCACTTACTAAATCAAAGTAATTTCCAGCTGAAAGTTCATTTACAATAAGTGCCCTATGCAGGATAACTTTTTAAAAATCTTAGAGTGTATTTTTATTTCGTTTTTTCTGTGTTGAGCTACATATAGACAAACACCGCTGTGTTACAATAGCCTACCATAGTCAATATAGTAACATGCTATATAAGTTTGTAGCCTAGAAGAAACAGGCTATACCCTAGGCTACATCATCTATGTTTAAGTATACTATATATTTGCACAAAGACAAAATTACCGTATGATACATTTCTCAGGCTGTGTCCCCAATAACTGACAAGACTGTTTATAAATGACACATACACATCTCCTAGAAAAACAGAAATGTGTATTTTCTAAAGGATAACACATATTTTTATTGCAGTACATACTGTTTACACACACACACACACACACACACACACACACACACACACACACACACACAAAGCAAAATTATCTGCTTGCTATCGTGAAATTCCAGGGAAAAGAGTTGATTAGTAAAAGGAATCCTTGTACAAGTCCTCAAAGAACCTTTATAGGACGAAGAGAGGGAGGAAAGTGTGTGTGGGCTAAGAAAGAAATTAAGATGTGTTACGTATATGTATCAACTCCACACAAGAATGTAAACATCATTTACTGCAAACAACACTCACACAAAAAATTTTTAAAGGCAATATGCAAAATAACACCCCCCAAATAATCCAAATTTTAGTCACTCAGTGACTGGGGATATAGCTTAATGGTTGAGTACTTGCCTAGCTTGCATGAGGCCCCAGTTTGATCCCTGGCAACCCCCCAAAAAAGTCAAACTATAAAAAGAACTAATCCACGAGAAGAATATAAGCTATCAAAACAAAATTTATAAAACCAAAAGAAAATTGATTATTTTATTCACACTGTAATTAACTTTTTACAACTTTATAAACTCAGTCCTGAATGGAAATAAAGATAATTTTCCACTAGAGGAAAGGAATTTAAATGGCATCAAAACAACTAAACAAATGAAATGATTTCTCTTTGTTTCTGGTTGACTCAAGTCATTTGTCAAATTATTTATTTAAAAATACTCTTTGAAGACATGCAGTATTTCTACAATGATCTGATAAAGACTCAAACTTCTAGAATATCTATTTCTAAAAAGACATGATTTAGCTGTTAGCTACTTCTTTCAAAAACCTTTTTTTGGCTTAGTCCCAAGTGAGCTTTATACATTAACTGTGTGAGGTCCATCTGTACAGTCATTCACATACACATGAATTCTACATTTTTAAAGGCTAAGTTTACAGTGAGGATTATCTACTTCAAGTATATATGCAAATACAAATAAATAAATTAAAACTTGTAAAGAAGGAGAGGAAGAAGAGTTGAAGGCAGGGGAGGGGAATGGGGGAAAAAAAGAAGAATCAAGATGTATTATGTACAGGTATAAATTCCTTGTGATGAATGTGATTGTTATATATATCAAAAGCGTACAAATAAAATTAATTTAAAAAATAAACTTAGAACACAGATCCTAGCTTGGGCTCTAGGAAATGAGTCAATTGTATATTAAACTTTATATATCTCTCACAAAAGAAAAATATCTACTAGATTTTTATTTTTGCCATTGTTGTCCAGTCCTAGTAGTTTCTCTAAAATTAAAGCTAAGATGGCAATAAGATATCCTCCCACAGAACAATGGATCAAAATATGAGGACTTTCCTTAGGAAATTCCCATTTCTCTTTCTTCACTCTTTTGAGGGTTCAACTCCTATCTAAACTAACCTCCCTGTGAGAGTACAGTAGAAGCACACTTTAAGATTATTATATTCACCCTGTGTGCTCTCCATGGACATGCCTGGTTTTCATAGTTATTGCAGGAAGTATTATTTTAATAAGCAAAGAAAAAAACCTGGAAGAATATGGTTTATATAAGAGTAAAAAGATTAAAATTATTTATTTTTCAAAGAGGCTGAATTTATTAGCTAAATTATTATATAACAAGACATTCAAATGTGTTTAGAGCTCAGTGTCATGCATCTTGCTTCACAGGGTTGGTTAGTGGAAGGGTATATGAAACAACATAAATAACATTTACTGGACCACTTTATAAAATACATTTCTGAATTATATCCTTAAAACATAAACTGAGAATACAGAAAATCATGCCAGGTTTAAAGTATTCTATTAAACAAAGAAAAAGAGGGATATATGTAAGCACAAATCTTACATCTATTAAGAGCCAGATTTCCTATACAAAGACATACACTAGCTTAATAAAAAAATCATGCGTCTAGTGATGCGACTAGCCAAAGACCACATCATTATTCAATGATTGAAAAAAAATTTTAAATGAAGAAAGAAGTCCATAAGATAGGAGAAAATATTTGCAAATCAAATCTGATAAAGGACTTACATCCAGAACACATAGATAACCTAATTTTAAAATGGGCAAAGGATTTAAATAGACATTTCTCAGCAGAAGATATACAAATGGCCAATAAGCACATGAAAAATGCTCAGTATCATTAATCATTAGGATAATGCAAATTACAACTGTAATATTTAACACACCCAATTGTGTAGTTATAAGTTTTTAAACATGGAAAATAATTTGATTACAATGTGGAAAAACAGGAACCTTACACATTACTAGTTAGACTGTCAAATGGTGGAACTGCTTTGGAAAACAGTCTGACACCTCTTCAAAGAATTAACCAGAGTTCCGATAGGACCCAGCAATTCCACTCCTAGGTAGTCTCCAGAGCAAGATAAAAATACATACTATCACAAAAACTTGCGTACAAATGTTCATAGAAACATTGCAATAGATAAAAACTGAAACAACCCAATTGTCCATCAGTCGATGAAATGAAAAATAAAATACAGCATATACATACATTAAAATACTATTTGTCAATAAAAAGGAAAGAAATGCTATAACATGGGTTGACCCTGAAAAGACACTAAATGCAAGAAAGTGGTCACAAAAGTTTACATAATATGACTCCACTTATATGAAATGTATGAAATAAATAGAGACAGAGAGTAGATTAGTGGCTGCCAAAACCTGGGGAGAGGGGAACAGTACCACTAATGAGTGTAGGGTTTCTTTATGGAATGATGAAAATGTTCTGCATTGATAAAGGCAATGGCTGCACAATTCTGTGAATATACCAAAAACCACCAACTTTATACTTTAAGAGTGGAATTTATAGTATATGAATTATACTTCAATAAAGCTGTTATTTATTTATTTATTTATTTATTTATTTATTTATTTATTTATTTATTTGGTACTGGGGATCGAACTCAGGTCCTTGCATTTGCAAAGCAGGCGCCAGAACACTGAGCTAAATCCCCAGCCTAAAGCTATTATTTTAAAAAGAAAAATTAATACACAGAAAGTGATAATTTTAGATCAAGATATGAATATTTTTAGTGTATATTTTCTACACTATTTTATAGTCATATGCATCATCATGACCATGCTAGAAAAATAATTTAAAAGTTCCCTTTAGGGATCTTAAGGAAGGTTGATGCTGAATTGAAAAGTCACATTTCTAAAGATTTTTAAATTTTATTTATTCATTTATTTATTTATTGGTACCGGGGATAGAACTCGCGTCCTTGCATTTGTGAGGCAGGCAGTGGAACCACTGAGCTAAATCCCCAGCCCAAATTTATTGTTGGAATTAAAGACATTCAAATGTTAGAATTACAGGTGTGTACACTTATCCAATTATTCCACCCTCTTCTCAACCTATTCCAGGCAGGATGGCGTATTCCAAAAATTCCAATTACTTAATTCTTTTAAAATTTGAGAGAAAAGATCAAATTCTTCTTTTGAAAATGTTTGTTGCTTTCAAAATAAAATCTTGTTTTGAACCAGCACACCTACTAAATGTAGCAACATGAAAATGTTTCAGATAAATAAATATGCAAAATTAGATCTACTGACAGTATATGTCTTACCTAACATCATTTGTCTTCCAAGAGAAACTAAATATATCTTGCTTTGATGGGAAAGCATTTTAAAAGACAAACTTTCAGAAGTAACTTTACTACAAAAAATACTGCTTAAGGTCAGATATCAATCTTAAATCTAGTTATGCAGCACCAACAGCATAATCTTATACCTGTCTTCTCAGCCCTGAGGTCTACCAACAGAATAGGTGGCCTTAACTCAGTTGAATTTCTTTTAGATTGTCACCTAGATGTAATGTATTTCATTACTCCTATCTTTCTGAGAATGAAAGAAGACAGAATCCTAGCAAACTGAATCAATGGTTTTAGAAGTGTTGACGGCGCAGAATTCTCAGATGTTGTGTAGATGAGGGACTTGTGGTCACCTCACATGCCATACCTGGTATGCACTGTGCTGTGGCTTCAGTTGTTATGGTTGGAGCGACTGGAGGCTGCTGCTGACTGGAGCTCACTTCTGGCTCTGTGTTCACTGAAGGAGAAAGGGATACCTCACAGGAAGAGACCTGGCTGGGCAGATGGGATAGGAACTCTTCAGAAGCAACTTGCTCATCCTGTCCAGGCAGCTGCAGGGCAGACAAAGGAATACTGATCTGTTTGTTTGGATGGGATGTGCTCACAGGCATCTGCATGGCTGCCTGCTGGTTGGTACCATGGGCACCAGGGGGTCCTCTGTTCGGTGAAGCCAGAGATACCCTAGCAGTCTTTGGGATGATTGGTCTGGAGATCACAGAGGGGGATGCAGACATACCATGTGGGTCTAGCTCCGTGCTGATGGCAGACGTTACATGGGGAATCAGCTTAGCAGATCCTATACAGGAGGGACCCGCATGTGTCTGAGGCTTGGGTTTTGCCATCTGTGTCAAGGATAGAGCTGGTCCATCTACCCCTCCTGTGAGCTCTGCATTTGCTACAATGTAGTAATCTTCTGGAATCTCCTGCTTGATTTTCTTGATGATGACATCATTGCTGCATTCATCCACCATCTGCACCTGGGAGCCTGAATGAAGGGAAGATGGGACTATTCCTGGCCTTTTGCGAGTGATGCTTTGAGGCCTTTGGGATTGGGGTTCAAAGTCACTATCCTCATCTGTAACAGAAGATTCACAAACCATGTCAAACAGCGTGTTTTCATCTTCATATTCTTCTACAGCTTCATCTAGTTCAGAGGGCTCACTGCAATAAGAGAAGTCACAAGAGTCTCTGGTCCGGTTACAGTCTAGTTTTGCTTTTACTGGTCTCCCAGGGTACCTTTCACCAGGGCTAGTCTGTGTCTCAGAAGGCACCCCAATTATACTGGGACTATCAGAGTTAAAACTCCTGTTGTCTTGGAAACAGACCCTCTCTTGGGATCCAGCTCTGCAGGTAGCTGTTAGCGGCCAGTGGTAGGCATGGCCAGCACTACAGCCCCACATTGCTGTCAGGTTCCCATGGGAACCTTCGGAAAGTAAGTGTTTCAGGTTTGGAATGAGGCTGCAAATGGTTCCATGACTGTGGGCCCAGCTGACCAATTTGGACAGATTCTCAGATGAGGTATGAAGACAATCCTCCATGTTACAGGATCAGCAGTGTCTTTCCTAAAAAGAAATAATCAAAATAAGAAGCCATTATTACCCAAAATATTCACATATCTCAATTACTTTAATTTCTTTCAACTATTACCATTAGGCATTAAAAATATACTTCAAAACTATACCTAGTTAATGTATCATATAGTCAGAGACTGGAAGGTCTATATGATAGATTAACTAGGTATGGAATTTGGAGAAGATCTGTGTTAGTTTTGTTTTGTGTTATAGAAATGCCTGAGCAGGAAAGAAAAAGAAAAAAAGACAAACAATGAAAAACAGGTGAGACAAAGGTTCAGTCAGCCCCTCAATAATGAATTGTGTGTTGTATTAACCAAGAAGATGCACTTCCAATGTCACTCTCTCGTAAACTTTACTACTAGAGGCACAGCCACAAAAGGTTTAGATCCACTCTAGGACGGATGTTAAAGAAGGAAAAGTCAAACTTGAGCCAGGCAAGAAAAGAAGATAACTGAGAATCTAAGGAGAATAAGAGTAAACTTAGGAAGTAGTGAAGAAGCCTTTAGCAGTGAAGGGAGAACAAACTTGGAGGAGACAGGATGTGGATCAGAAGCAAGGATGAAGAGACCAGGGTCAGGGCTCTATCCACTCCTAGGAGCAGGCTTCTCACTCCTGGCTGTCTGAAATACCTGAAATACTGTATTTGACCCCACAATTATAGGTAAAGGTTGTATCTAATGTATTCCATCATCTCAGAGTCCCATAAACCCAAGGATAAGCAACTACCCAACAGGAGTAAACCATTCCTTACTGGGCAGGAGTAAGGATCACTTCTTATGAGTTCTTGCTTGCTAACAGTGAGGACAACACAATGGTCGGGAAAACTGAAAGGGGGCATGTGGAGTCTGTTAGTAGGATGGTTAACAAGACTCTGCGAAGAGCAAGCTACTGGTGAGCTGGGCAGAGAGGTACAAGAATCTTTGTGCTTTAATCTGCCTTGATCATCTGCAGCTATTGGACAAGAGGTGTCTTTGTGGAGGAGGGCCTGCACTAAAGAACCAAGGTAAATGCAATGCTAGATGGCTATACCAAAACGAACATCTGGGACTCACCCCCCCGCCCACCATGGCTCTCCATCAGTGACCTTTTAGGTAAGTTCAGATCCTTTAATGTATTACTGAGGTCTCTGGGGTGTGGCCACAGCTACCTCTCAAGCCTCACTTCCTACTATCAGAGCCTTCCATACTTCTGTGGGCCCCTGTTTCTAAATAGTTTCTCAACCCCACTGGGCCTCTAACACCTCCTTTTTGGCTTGATATGTAGCCCTTCTCTTTTCTCACCTGGGAATCTCCTTCAAGACATCCAGGTGAAGTCTTTCTAAATCCATTTTCAGGCTCTAAGGTTTACTTAGTTTTCCTTCATCTGTGCCTCCATTATATCTAGAGGAATTTACCTTTGCAGTGCTATGATTATGGACTTTCTTATCTGTCTTCCAGACTTAGTGAGGACTCTCTGAGGACAAGGGCTATGACTTAATCATTCATCATGATGACTTACTTGAGGGCACAAAATGAGTAAGTCATGGTCCTGCTTTTGAGACACTGTAATCTGTCTGGCATATAGTTGATGCTGAAGAATGGATGAATATATAAATACCACAAGCACTATTAACAGTAACAAAGCAAATGTGTAGAACCCTCAAATAAGAAATACGAAACCTCCTCTAATTACTTTTACTGTAATCATTCACACAATTAGAGGTGTTTTTCACTGATAATGTAATCAAAACACAGCTATCTTGTGTATTCAGGGAGAGTAAAAACTAAGTACTCATTATCCAAAATGCTTGGGACCAAAAGTATTTTAGATTCTGGATACTGGTGAATTCTGGACTATCTGCATAGATCCTAGTGGATAAGCATCTCTAATTAAAAAACTGGAAAGCGGGGCGTGGTGGTGCATGCCTATAATCCCAGCACTCAGGAGGCTAAGGCAGGAGGATCGCTGTGAGTTAGAGATCAGCCTGGGCTACATAGTGAGTTCCAGGTCAGTCTCAACTACAAGACCCTGTCTCAAACAAACAAACAAAGAACAACAACAAAAAACCTGAAAATTGACTTGATTTTTGTTTTTGGTACTGGGGGTTGAATTGAACTCAGGTCTTTGTGCTTGCAAGACAGGTGGTGGAACCCCTAAGCCAAACCCCCAGCCCATTTTTAAAAATTTTCTTTTCTTTTCTTTTTTGGTACCAGGGATCAAACTTGGGCCCTTGCATTTGCAAGGCAGGCACCAGAACCACGGAGCTAAATCTCCGACCCTGGAAACTGAAAATGCTCCAAAATCTAAAACTTTCTGAATGTCATGTCAACATCCAAAACATTTCACCTACTTTTAAGAACCAAGAGACTATTATTAAGAATATAGAAAGAACTCAAAAAAATCAGACCCCTGCCAAACATAAAGAGCCAATTTAAAAGTGGGCATCTGAAATGAATAGACATTTCTCAGACAAAGTAAAAGCAGCAAATAAACATATAAAAAATGTTCAACATCACTGGTCATTCGAGAAATGCAGATGAAAACAACACTGAGAATCCACCTCACCCCAGAAAGAATAGCTGCTATGAAGAAATCAACCACATTTATTGCTAAATGGATGCACATTGAGGCTACACTCTTCAAGTAAAATAAATAGGACACACTTAAGTAAATACGAAATAGTTTCCCTGGTGTGAAAAACTAAAAGTGTAAATAAGGTTCAAATGGTATAATTGATAGTGTGAAATAGGAAGAAAATGGCTAAAGGGGAAGTGGGAAGGGGAGGGGAAAGGAAATAAGGGAAAAGAAAAAATGTGAAAAAAAGCAAAAAATGGAAACAAAATCTTTGTAAATAGGCAAGGGTGAAGGAGGCAAAAGGAGGGCAGGGGTATGGGGAAAAGATAAGAACCAAGATATCATGTAAAGGCACAAGATCCCAATGATATATGTTACTGTATTGTTTGCTTTAAATTGTACCAGTAACCCTTCCCTTCCTATTTCACATTGTCAATTATCTCATTAGGATCTTATGTACTATTATAATTTATTTACACCAGAGAAACTATTTGGTATTTACACATGTGTGACTTATTTATTTCACTTAGGAGTATATCCTCAATATGTATCCATTTTCCTATGAATGAATCTAATTTCTCATTCTTTATGGCTGAGTAGTATTCCATTTTATAGAAAAACCACAACTTCTTTATCCAGTCTCCAACTGATGGGCAAATGGGCTGTTTCCAAGCTTTAGCTATTACAAACTGTGCTGCTATAAACATAGGTGCACATATATCACTGGGATATGATTCTTTTAATTATTTTGGAAAGAGACCCAGCAGGGGGATGGCTGCGTCAAATGGAACCTCTAGTCCCAGCTCTTTGAGGTAGCTCCATATTGATTTCCATAGTGGTTGCACCAGTCTGCACTCCCACCAACAATGGAGAAGGGCTACACAGTGAGTTCCAGAGCAGTCTGAACTATATAGTGAGACCCTGTCTCAAAAACAAAACCAACCAAACAAACAAAAACAGGGAAGGGCTGAGGGGGTAAAAGGAGGGGTGGGGAATGGGGAAAAATAAAAACCAAGATAAGTCACGTGAAGGTACAAGATCCCAATGATCAATGTACCTATACTGTATACCTAAAATGTACCAATAAATTAATAAGGATTAAAAAAAGAATCAACAGGTTCTGGTAGTAATGATAATTCACTTTTGTCATGTTCTGAAATTCACCCACATAAGAGACACTTAAACTTTTTTTTTTGAGTACCACAAAATGAAAACATTTTTCCAGTATTAGTATTAATATATTTTAATTTGCCCACCAATGTTAACTGGTAGTTTATGAGAATATAATTAGCTTATGCATAAGGTAATTACATGGACTGAGTCCAAGCTGACAAAGAATTGGTATTAATATACCACAATATATTCTAAATTTAACACGAAATAGAATCAAAAGATAAAGTATTTTTGAAATGCTGAGAATACTTCTCATATTGTAATGATTTCCTTCAGCAGCCTAATGATAAACTCTACACTGAAAAAAATGGGTTTTTTTGTACATTTTTAATTGAAAAATGACTTCATGCATTATTTTCCCATATTTGATATTGGCTATGATTAGGTTGTACTCTCAGCTTTACAGAGTAACTAAGTGACATGTTATTACATACTGAAATTTTAGGAGTCTTGGCTCGCAGAATTTCAGTTTATGTATGAGATATGTTCTTAAATTAACAAAGCAAACTATGAAGTTATTAACACTATATGTTCACTTAAGCAAAGAGATATTCTATGCATGCAATAGTGTTTATATTGTTAAAGTAAAAATAAGAAACACATTAAACATAGAATCAGATGCTGTTCAACCACTGTTACAGGTTAGATATAAAATGTCCCTACATGGTCTTGTGTGTTCAGAGGCAGGTTTTTCAAAAGTGACTGGGTGATGTTAACTACAGTGTCATCAGTGGATTAACCCATTGATAAAAATCATAATTTAATGGGATTATTGGGAGGTAATAGAAATTTAGGAGGTGGGGCCTAGTTGAAGGGAATGGGTCATGTGCGTATGACCGTGGGGATTGTATCTGGCTCCTGGACCCCTTCTGCTGGACTCTTTTCTCTCTGCTTCTTGGCTACCATGAGATAAGCAGGTATGCTCTTCCATACCCTTTCATCATGATGTTTTGCCTCAACTCAGACACACAGTAATGTAATCAGCTGACCATGGACTAAAACTTCTAAATCCATGAGCCAAAGCTAAAATATTTTCTTTCAATTATGCATATCAGGTATTTTTTTGTCACAACAATGAAAAGCTTACTAAAACAACCATTAAGCCTAACTAGGCTTAAGCTCACTAGGCTTCTGTAAGTCAACAACAGAACATCAATAATTACTATAATTAATATTTACTGATCAATTATTTTCCAAGCAATGTTCTATGACTTGACATACAAAGGATCCTATCAACAATCCTAATTTGACCAAATTAATTATTCTGTCATAAATGAGCAAACTAAGTAATCCGCACAAAGTTGCAGACATAAAATTGGAATTTAAATTTTACACCAGAGCTATGCTCTTTCCCCATTTTTATTAGCACATATTAATTATATACAATGGATTTGTGACACTGCCATATATGTGTAACACTCTTTGATCATAACCTTTCCTGTCACTATTCCTTGTCCCTAACCCCTTCCTTTCTATAATAGTCTCCCTTCTATTTTCATGTTGACTTTCCCCCACTAGATTCCACATGAGAGGAAAAATGTGATTCTCATCTTACTCAGACTGGCTTGTCTTAATATGATCTCCAGTTCCATCCATATTCTTGCACATGGCATGACTCTATTCTTCTGTATGGCTAAATAATACTTCATTGTTTGTATTTACCGAGTTGTCTTTATCCATTTGTTATGGTTTGTGTCTAGATATCCCCTCAAAGCCTCATGTAGTCTTAGACAGGGTGTGATGCTGGGATTAAAGGTGTGCGATTACTAAATCAGTACGGATTGGCTTGGCACTGCCCTAATCCCAGAAGCATGGATACAATAAAAGGGACAGAAAGAGGCTTGTCTCCTCGCTTGTTGCTTTTGCTGTCTTTCGCTGCTGTGAACTGTTGCCCCTCTCCTATGTGCCACCCTGCCTTGGAGCCAGCCAATTATGGACTGAAAACTCTACAAACAGAGCTAAAGAAACTTTCCCACTTTGGGTGTTCAGTATTTTGTCTCAGGAATGAGAAAAGTAACTAAGACACCATTCATCTGCTGATGGGAATCTTGACTGATTCTATTATTTGAGTTTATGCTCTTAATACTACATTGCCTCTGGCATTATAATAATAGAAAAACATCATTTCAAGTCTGGTTCCCTTATCGAATTGATGTTAATATGAATTGATTAATTTGAATTATAGTTGTACTTAAGTTGAATTTTAAGTTTTAGTTTAGAGCTGTATCAGAACTATTAGCACACATAAGTTTATGTTTACATACAAGTAGCATTATAATAAAAAATTGCGTAAGCCATAACAAAGGTACATGAAAATATTGTGGGAAACACTGCTTTATAGAAAAAAGTTATATATAAAGGGATTTTGACACTTCCAAAACTTGAAAAAGCTAGTTACCAGCCAAATAACGGGAATGCTCAGCTGACTTCCACCTGACCCAGTTACTACAATCTGCCCAACAGTCCCTACACAGTTGTCACTCATTACAAGATTCTAAAGCTTTCAGAGTTTGTTGTTTTGATCTCAATTGCTGATGGATGACAAAATATTTAAAACAAACTGAATTACAAGAAAGACAAAACCTTTTCCCAAAAGAAGGCTAAACTGGCTTCCCTGATAAACTATTTGTCAGCCAAGGAAGAAGTAATTTTTTTTACAATCCAAAAAGACATAAGGTGGAAGACAGGGAATAGAAGGGTACACTATCCAACTTGAGGAGGCCAGCATAATCCTCACAGCAAACCTGACAAAGTTGTTGCAACGAAGAAAATTACAATATTGCTATGCATACTGATGGAAAAATCCTTTATAAAACATTAGGCAACTGTATCCAAAAATGTACAGTGAGTACACTGTATATAGGTAATATACTGTGCTCAAGTAAAATTTACCCCAGGAATGCAAGGCTGAACACTCAAAAGCCAATCAATGTATTCACAGTTTATGGGAGAAACATCACAATATCATTTCAATAGATGTAAAAAAAATTGACAAAATTCTATTTTCATTTATGAGAAAAACTCTTAGTAAACTGAGAACTGGGAAATTCCTCAAATGGACAGTGGGCATGTATGAAAAATCTATAGCCAATATCATATTTAATGTAAACAAGTAAATTATTTCCTTGTAAGATTAAGGCAAGAAATGTGCACTTGTTCCACCTCTACTCCACATTTACTGTAGAATTCTGACCATTGAAATCCTGGAGAGAGGGGTAAAGGAGGATATGGTGATAGGGAAGGGGGAAAGAGGAAAAGAAGGGAAGAGGAAAAGGTATAAGGGACAGAAAAATTAGAAATAATTAAAAGATTCTTTTTGTAGAAATATGCTGCTTAAATAGAAGTCCAAAAGGATTCACACAAAGCAACTCAAGTGGTAACTGAATTTTTTAAAGTTACAGGATATAAGATAAATATTTTTGAAAAATCAATTCTCTATATGCTAGTGGGAAAATTAAATTTTGAAAAATTTAATTCTACTTATAGTAGCGCTATCATATAGTGACAAAAATATATAAACTAGGAATAATTCTAACACAAGATGTCAAAGATTTCTATGCTAAAAACTACAAAACAAGAGAAATTAAATACAATTTAAGTAAATACCATACTAATGCATTGGAAATCTCAGTGTTGTTAGGGTAATCTCTAATTGATCTTTAAGTTCAATGCAATTCTGATCTTGGAGGTCTTATGGGTCATGTAAAAATCTCTGAACTTTTTACAGACATAATAAAGTTTATAGGGCTGTGAGCAAGAAGGTAACTTTAGAATCATTCTGATTAGAGTTAGAAGCAAGAATCTCGTTAGGAGGTTTAATATTTCAGGTAAGATATAACAGAAAACTGTACTGAACAGCAGCAGATGGATGGAAAGAACATGCAAGATCTGAAAAACAGGAAAAGAATGAAAGACTACAGGAAGCGAGAAGATGGAAGAAGTTACAGTGATGCTCTCCATTCTCTATGATAAAATGACCCAGTTTAAATCCTAATTTAAAATATACATATTGTCATGCAAATTAGTAATATCTTTGCTGAGAAAACAAACTGATTTTAAAAATAATTTTTAGTAAGAGTTCTGTCATGGAAAACACAGTTTTAAGTAATTTTTAATATTATTTAAAAATACTTAAAAATATCAATGCATCTAAAAGACTTTTATTAAGTACCTCAAAATTCTTAACTCTCCCAACAATTCATGTTCTTAATTTCTACAGTTTATACTGAATGTGAGTTTTTATTCTATATAATCAGAAAAGGATTAAAATTTATTACAATGGTGGTTCCATTAATTCAGACTGTTCCAATAACAATATTACTCGATCCCATTAAAGTGTTTTTCATCACTAGATGTGATCTGACATTCATACTCTATCACCCACTCAAGAGTAAACAGAAAACCTGACAATTCTGCTTCAAAGCAAATGATGTGAACACTTTTAATTACCTTTAAATTTGTATAGTTTTGTTTTCTTAATGGAATTTGCCAAGAGTTAAGAAAATAACAGTGTTTCATAACAAAGTATCTGTCCTGGATGCTGAAAATACAGCTCTACTTGATAAGTAAACTAAATCACAGATTTCAGAAAACAGGAAAATACATGTGTCACCCCACACTGAACTTCACTTAAAGTGCTCTAGTCAACACCCCCAACAACCTCCAAGTTAAAAAATGGAAATCGAGAAGACACTCCTTAGGTCTCTTATCTTGGATTCTCAGCAGTTCTCACAGCTGTTTCTACTGCCCTCCCCCAAACAGGGCCCTACTATATAATGCCGGCTGACCTGAAACACATGATAAAATCCAGGCTGGCCTTGAACTTATGATCCTCCTACCTCAGTCTCTCAAGGGCTAAGATTACAGGTTTGAGCCACCATGCCCAGCTCTCTGCCCTACTTGAACCTTTTTTCCCTTAGTTCCTATGATACTGCCTCTATCATTCTGCCATTCCCAGTTTCCTTTGCTGGGGCTTATCAACCTCTTTGTAATCTTTAAAACTAGAGTTTATCTATGTTTTCTTCTCGTATTACAGTCTCAACAGATCTGGTTATATGTACCCTGACAGTTCTATCCAAAGTACTATTTTAATAAATGATACTACCATATTCTCTGTTACAAAAGCCCAAATCCTGAAAATCACTCTTGACTCCAATGTGTCATTCACATCTCTGAGCAGAGGAATCTATAATAGCTGGTTCAATTCTAAAAACTTGTCTCAGACACTGGTTTCAAAATTATTTAAATTTTACAAAATTTCTGGTTTATGTCACTGCGACCTTTGTGAAGCCTGTAGACAAAAGATAAAACAATCAGATAGTGATGTATTTTCTTTATGCACAGTAGATAAACCTTTAATTAACATTGTAAATGTGGTAGTTTCATATTATATAACATTTGTGGGTACAAAGTTCGTATTATTGAACAATGGGTAAGAGGGTTATATAACATACAAATTAATTTCTGTATCTTCACTGACTCTCAGGAAGGGAGGACAGTTTTATCTTATTATTGTGAAACATTTGTTCATAGGAATGAGATCTGAAACTACTGGGTATATCATTTTAATACTTCCCTTCATTCTGACTCTCATTTTTAGGAATGGACATGGGGAGTATGAAAAGTGATATAATTGTTCCAGATGAGATCATGAGTCAGGGACTATGTTGGGAATGAGTAACCTACTTTTATTCATAAAATAAAATAGAAACCTAACATAGCCTTAATAAATATCAGGATGATTTGAATTTCAGGACACTAGTAATAGAACTAAACCTTCCAATTTAGAATGACAGCATACAGTCTAGAAAATACTCAAAGAAGGAGATAATTTTCCTGAGAAATGCAAAGGAAACTTAAAAAACCAATATGGCTTTGGCAGAGTATTATACCCCCTTGGCTAAAGCATAAAATTTTCCTTACTTTCTTATGTACTTCTAGAATTTATATTCTGGTTGATCTATTTATCTATTCTATAACTAATACTGCATCACTTAAAATTCCTGTACCCAAATATGTTTTTATTTTCAGGAAGACAGATCTTTCCTTATTTTATATTTCAAAATTGTTTTCTAGTGCATAATTTTTATGGCTAAGCTTCCAGTATGCCATATAATATTAAATAATATTTAGATTTATTCGCAATAAAATTTAACTATGTTAAAACATTTTGTTTCTAAATTGGAAAGGATACTGAATTTTATCATGTTTAAGCAGCTCTATGATGTTTTTCATATCTTAAGTTACATCTACATATTTCTGTGTTGACAGCTCTTGCATTCCCACTTCTATTTCTCAATTTCCATCACTGGTTCATCACCATCCTTTATGTATTCAAATCCAGGTCCATCAACGCTCATGGTGCTTGTTCTTTCTTGTGGTACTTCTCCACAGATGTTGCTTTTATCCACCTCTGTGGATCTGGTTAGCAAATATATGTACCCCACTCGAATGTCTCTGTAAATGGCATCAGTATCTTCCTGGCTGCTGAGAACTAAACCCAAGAATTAGATTTATAAGTACTTTTTAAGATTTGGGGGTCTTCACACAATACACTGCTCAGAAACCATACAGCACTGTCCCAAACATCATATTGCAGTGATTCTGCTCTAAGTACTGAATGCACAGAACTGGAAGACAGAAACCTTGCCCACATCTGTGTCCTCAACACTGCTTACAAAGCCTAGCACATAGAAGGCATTTAATAAATAGAGGATGAACACTGAATGAACAAACTCAGTTGAATTCTCATGAATCTGTTGATCTGATATGTCTGTCCAAATGACCAACTGTTCTACCTATCAGCTCAAAGTTTTACTTAGCTTAGTACTTACATCTCCCCTGCCGTACTATCTCCTGCCCAACTTGACAAGTTACAGATGCTACCCTTGCCCATTCAGGATTGTGTGAAACATAGCAGTGATTCAAAGAGGGGGAAACAGGCAGTGATCTGACTGCGATATTCACCAGCTAAAACTCCTTCAACAAAAAATGTACCACGGGGCCGGGATGTGGCTCAGTGGCACCGCACCTACCTGAAGAGCACAATGTCCTGAGTTCGATCCCCGGTACAGGGGTAGGGTGGGGGGAAAGCACCACATTTACATGTCTGAAAACTGACTCAGAAAAGACTGCCTGTTAGTCTTGCCTAGTTCACCAAAGAAAGTGAAGAAGGCTGTAAAATATACAATTTACAACAAAACTACAGGAAAAGAGAAGAAAAGCTATGAGACTGTAAATTAAGTAGGAGAATGTGAATAGGTGAGTGTATTAGGTGGTAAACTTTTCAACACTGTATCCTCCCTCCTTCAAAGAACTCACTCAGTAGCCACCTGGCATTGAAGACAGCAGACTTTGCTCTGGGTACAGAGGATGGCAGGGAGAGCTGGGCCTACTTTTCGAAGTACAGCAACAGATGATTGGCAGCTTAGGTCTACTCAAGAAGACATGAGATGTCATGGAGTATTCTGAACTTCATTTGGTTTGAATATATCACTACAAAATTCACGTTGAAAATTAATTTCCACTGTAGTGGTATTAAGAGGTGAGGGCTCTAGGGAAGTAATTAAGTCATGAGGGCTCAGCCCATATAAGTGGATTACTGCTTTATAGACTGGCTAGAGAGAACTGGTTAGGCTCCTTTACTCTTCTGCATCATAAGAACACAGCGCTCGATCCCTTTTTAGCCCCTCCACTTTCGGCTACACAAGGGTAATGCCATAGGAAGACACCATTAAAGAAGAAGCCATATTAGCTGCTGAACATGGTGGCACCTTGATCTCAGACTCTCTAGCCTCTTTAACTGTGAAAAATTTTTGTTCAAGTTACCTAGTCTCAGGTATTTTGTTTTAGCAACCAGACCGAGACAACTGGCCACTAAGGGGCATCCAGTAATGCCAGAGGGTGAACACCATGAGCACTCTGTGTGGTACAATGAATGCCAGACTTGATTGTTCCTTAACCCTGCCATTTGCTTGGTCTCTGTTCATAGGGTTTCAAGGAGTGTCTATGATGGCTAAGACTACAAATCAATGCATGTACTCTGAGACACTCCTTCAAAATGCTGACTGAAGTTGAGCTTTAAGGTGGATGCTCTATGTAAAGAAGATGGTTCCAGCAACCACACCGTTTACCCCCAAACCAAGCCTTGCTGCTCTGATTTTTGGGACAGTCTGGCTCTTTTTGGGAAAACTCATCTGATAGTTTTTCCAGGGCAGAGGAATGGGTACGGTGAGATGAAATAATTTTTCTTTAGCTTGTGTCAGGTGCTTAGCACTAACCTTTTAGGTAATCTGAATTCATCTCCTTTCCTCTTCCAGTTTGTGTGTGTGGTTTCTGGTTTTCTTTTGGGAGAGGTGAGGAGATTCTTAAGTTCTTCTTTCTTGATTTCCAGGTTTCCCACAGATTTTAATTGTTTCTTTTCTTTGTTGGTTTTCACTTGATTTTAAGTGAAATGGTTGGTTCACCTGAGAGTCAATGCATGACTAAAAAGTCACTGCAACACTGGGTTCTCAAGTCAGACTGTGCACTAAAATCACCTACGGTTCTTGATAGAAAATATAGGACCTGTTTCTTAGTTCAACCATTAACCCAGAGGTTGGATTGGGGAATCTGTGTTTGTAGACAGTGTATCCAGAATTTTCAGCCAATACTAAAGCCTGCATTCGAGAAGCATTTAATTCTACATAATTCTTAAGGATGAATATAGTATAATAAACCAAGCCCTAGTTTTAGACATTTTATTTAGCTTGATTCCAATTATTCATTAATGTAAGAGCTACAATAAACATCTTTTTAAAAACCTTTTTATGTACTGCCACATCATTCTGATAAATGCCTATACAAAAAATCAAAAGTAGAAGCTTGGGCTGGGGTACTGCTCACTAGTGGAAGAGTTGCCCAGCGTGAACAAGACCTAGGATTTGATCCCTAGCATGGGTGCAGGTGGGCTTTTAAAATTCTTTTGGTCAAGTTGCCTTTAATAGGATCTACCAGACTGTTCCCACTTATAGTATGTGAGCATCTGTTTTCTTCCTTCTCTACCTAGACAGTACTGTTTTTAAAAAACCTTTGCTAATCTTAGATGTGAAATGACATCTTTTTGCTGACTTATCTTAAACTATAAATGCTTATTAACAAATATTTCCTGAATATTTACCAGGCCTTTTGAATGAGAAAAAAAACATGGATTTTACTCTCACTTCTGTAGAAAATATCATTAACCCAATAATCATATAAACCTAGTAAACTATCAACACTAAGTGGTACTGTTAGATGTTCTAAAGCAGAGATGACTTACTCAGTAAAGTGAGAGAACATTTCCCTGAGAAATAAAAATAATTGGACACAAACCGGACGTGGTGGTGCATTCCTGTAATTCTAGCACTCGGGAGGCTGAAGCAGGAGGACCACTGTGAGTTTGAGACCAGCCTTTGCTACGCAGTGAGTTGCAGGTCAGTCCCAACTACATAGTGAGACCCTGACTCAAAAAATAAAAAAAAAAACAAAAACAAAACAAAAAAACTGGACACAATGACATAGTGTGTTCTAAACTCTATTCTAAGCATATCAGATATAGAAATGCATTGTCCTTAGCCAGGCGTGGTGGCTCACGGCTGTAATCCCAGCACTCCGGAGGCTGAGGCAGGAGGATCTCTGTGAGTTCAAGACCAGCATGAGCTACATAGTGAGTCAGGTCAGTC
>NW_022900948.1:28991195-28993722 GCF_012274545.1 Fukomys damarensis | reverse complement strand
AAAAAAAAAAAAAAAAAAAAAAAAAAAAAAAAAAAAAAAAAAAGAGAGAGAGAGAGAGAGAAATGTATTGTCCTTTATGAAGAGATATTATCTCCACTTTACAGATGAGAAAAATTAACTAGAAAGTTTTAAAAAATACACCCACTGTCATGTAGCTAATAAATAAAAGAACCAGTGTCTCTCCTCTTCTCACCCCAGGACAGGGAGGATGTGCTTCATTGCTCCAAAGAAATGACACACAAGCCCTATGAAGATTTGGAGCTCCTAAGAATTATCTCTTGTTTTGAAAGCCACAGCCGATGCTCTGCACTCCCAGTGTAGTGTACCTGACTAAAGTGCTGGGAAGGGAGAAGGAATATTTTCCTTATTTCTTACCTGGTAAAAACAAATGCACCCAGTAGGGTGTGGTGGTATACGCAGGTAATCCCAACTCTCAGGAGCTGAGGCAGTAGGATTGCTGTGAGGTCAAGGCCAATTTGGACTACATAGTGAGTTCAAGGCCAGCCTGAATTACATAGTGAGACCCTATCTCAAAAAACAAAAAACAAAAACAAAAAGCGGGGCATTTAGCTCAGTGGTTCTGCTGCCTTTTTCTCAAGAGCAAGGGCTCAAGTCTGATCCCTGGTACAAACAAAACAAGACAAAAAATACCGTTATAACTATCTGAACATTAAGCAGCACTGTTTCAAAAGGATGTAGGAGAAATGTGCACCAATTTCTGATATTTTAAAACTTCCCAAGCAAAAATGATTGTTCTCGCATAGCCCTACCTGAAAAAGGCCCAGTTTCCACTGGCTGACATTCTATTTTCCTTTATATTAAACACATTTGGCCCCTGAACACTAAGGGCAGATTATTTTCAACACACAGTAAGCTGATTCAGCATTAGAAACAAGAGAACTATTAAAAGCTTGAAACCAAAGGTCCTTAATTCTTTGTCAGTTTGCCAAACCCATTTAGGTTTAAAATATGACAACTGAAAGAACATAGAGATTTTGTGAAAACATTTATTCATTTTAGACCCCGAATAAGTGACTGAACTAAATAGATAACAGGTTACTAAGCAAATACTTAACTACTTCCACAAATAAAGTACAGGGGTCCTCATTACTTAGATGCTAACAATGCCTCTGTACTCACACAATTGTGGAGAGAAGCAAAGATTATAATACATAAAAATATTCACCAATAAGCTGACCAGTCTCCACTCAAATTCACTCTACAAGTACTAGTGTCTACTCTCTCAGAATCCGTTTATGCTATTCTTTGAATTTTGAGTTTGCAAGGCAGGCAGCAGAACCACTGAGCTAAATCCCCAGCCCTTTTTATTCTTTGAAGTTTGGATGCTGCAAACATCACACCATAGAAGCACAAGGAATGTAAACTAAACCTACAAACTTTGCCAAAGATGCAGAATTTAAACAAGTTGCTTAAAAATGCTACAGAACTGCTTTAATCACATACAAAGCTATTTTAACAAAAGAATGTTTGGCAAAGTTAGGCCAGACAGTAATTAAACCAGCCAGCAATGGTAGAAAATGTTCAAGGATGATACAATAGGTGCTTCAAAGAGAATGAATTAACTCTGAGAACTTTAAAAGAGGGCCCTGGAAAAACTGAAGTAGCCAGGGAGTATTTCTGCAAATGCATCTCTCCCTTCTTGACCTGGATGAGTGAAATGTAACTGGGGAAGGATGCTATAGTATGAAACATCCCCAAAGTGAGCAGTGAAGTCATTTCTTCTTCATGCTAAGGATTAGCACAGATTAACTTTTCTTTAACGTAAGATTTTTAAAAAAACTTTTTAAAAATTTCAGTTTTTTTTCCCAAATTAAAGCCTGTGCAGTATCAACATTAAAAAGCAAGAAAAGTATGACACATGCCACAACATGAAACTTAAAAGACACACTGAGAATAATAAGCTGGATACAAAAGGATAAATACAGTATTATTTGACTTATATGAGATATTAGGAGTAGTAAATTCAAAGAGACAGAAAGTAGAATAGTGGTTACCTAGGCCTGGGAGAACGAGGAATACAGTTATGTTTTAATAAGTATATTTATTTTTCAGTTGGGGGATGACAAAAAAGTTCTGGAGATGGATAATCATGATGGCTACATAATACTCTGAATATACTACTGAACTGTATAGTTAAAATTTATTAAAATGGTATTTTTTGTGTTATGTGTATTTTACAATTTTTTAAAATTCAAAGTAAATAAGAGAACAAGATAATTTTTTTAATTTAAAAATAAAAAGCACTTGTACAGCAAAAGGTTAGTTCAGTAGACCAGGGTTGTCCAAACTCTGCACAACATTTAAAGAAAAAAGGAGTGGGCCTTGACAGGCTCCTGAGAAACAATTATCTGCTAAGTGCTTTTTGCTGCTGCTGCTGCTTTGTTTTGTTTTGTGGTGCACAGGCTAACACCCAGGGCCTTGCACTTTTTAGCAAAACTGTACCCCTGAGGTACACCCTCAGCCACTCTCCCCCAATGTATGTATGTATGTATGTACGTATTCTTTT
>NW_022900948.1:28977478-28991139 GCF_012274545.1 Fukomys damarensis | reverse complement strand
GTATCAGGGACCGAATTTGGGACCTCATGCTTGCAAGGCAGGCAGCAGAACCACTGAGCTAAATCCCCGCCCCACTAATGTTTTTATAAGCCCGAGGCTTTGTATTAGTTTAACTTCTGGGTGTCTGAGACAAGTAGCTAAGGTCAGTCATGCAAGGTGCTGTTGTTGATGTGAATGAAAAATAAAAACTCTGGACACAAAGGCTGGAGTGAGCTTCCCCGGTTGGCCTTCACATGTGTTAACACATCACTGCTGGGAAAATTCAGTGTGCTCTCGTCTAACTCCACTAGAATCTCATGTTTTATTTTCTCCTGGACTTCAACCCATCTGCCTTCTTCCTTTGCTGATTTTAACCTCTACGCCTTCACTGTAACAAACAGTAAACAATCATCTGAATTCTATGAGTCCTTCAAATGAAATCACTGAGCCTTGGGGACCCTTAATTCAAACCCCTTAGCAAATCTCCTGCTGCCTACTATAAATTTTTGTCCTTATTTTATGCAGTCCCTCTTTTTTTTTTTGTACTGGGAATTGAACTCAGGATCTTGAGCTTGCCAGGCAGATGTGGGGTAAATCCCCAGGCTAAGCAGAGTAATTTTAAATGCCCTTTTAGTAAGTTATTCTCAGCTAAAAGAACCTATGATCTTAGCACAGGCGTAAACAAGAGCTTAAACTTTGTTGAATGTTGTTCTCAGTCATCACACTCTACCATGTGTGATGGACTAATGGGCAACTTGTAACACCCAGCTGAACTTACTTAATCAGTGTGGTCTGGGCATGGAGGATCCACCTGAGGATTGTTGTCAATAGCCATAAAAACAGAAATGGATGGGATGATCTTGGCCTGTTGATTTTCTAGAAGCTTGCCTTGGGTTGTTTTCCTGATGAGAACTAGGCTGTTCTACTCAGAGCTCAGGGCCTCACTGTCTGGGAATGGCTGCTCTTTTCCTCAAGGGAGCTCTGATCTTCACTGAGCATCACTTCCTGGCTCCAATATGGACCCCTCAGCTTGGTGGGATCCTTTATCTCACCGGCATAGGTTTTCTGGCTTCCACCACTGGCCTTTGGGCCTTCCAACTGCAGACTCTCAATACAGACCAGCATGAGACATTGCTGTGGGCTCTAGGCCACTGGCTGGATTCATGGAAGACATTGCCTTGGACTCTAGGTCTTTGGCTGGACTGATGTGGGACACTGCTGGGATCCAGGCCCTTGGATGGATTCTTTGGGCCCCTCGTGTGTGCTTGATTTCTTGCATTCCTTTGCATTTGACTTTTTGGGTAATCATCATAAAATAATCTTATAAACTATGTGTTCTGTAGTAAATGTATTCCCTTGCCAAAACCCTGACTACAACACCATGGGTGTCTGCTGATATACTCAGACTGGCTACTAATCACAAAGCACTAAAGCATATTAACTATTTATTTGTATACTTAACTCTTCATATACACTAGAGGAGATTTAGACTTTGCTTACAGTAACATCAGTAACATCAGGTTCCAAGTGGCCAAGAAGAAGACATTCTGATTCAAGACAGCTTTTGAGGCCTCTGGATCTGGACCCTGCCAAACTTCTTGTCACTGAAACATGAAGCCCTGGCCACACTAAATTCATTCGTTTGCCAGCACATGGTATCTCATCTCCAGATCTTTGCAAATGATGCCACTTTTGGCTAGATTAAAAAGCTTCCTATCTAATTTTACTGCTCAATTTATAGGATGGGATGTTTCCTTACTTGTGGCACTGCCAACAGTGCCAAATGTAGACACTGTGAGCTAAATGATGCTTTGCTGTGGGGGATGTGTCCTGTGCCCTGCAGTTTGAGTATTTCTACCAGTTGGCAACAGCACTTTCCCCTCAAGTTTTGACAATCAAGAATGTCTTCAGATACAGTAGTCAGCTTTTCATCACTGGGACCAAATACCTGACATTCATAACTTAAAGGAGAAAGGATCTATTTTTGCTATTTCAGAGGGTTCAGTCCATAGCTGGCCAGCTCCAAGGCAGAAATATCATAGCAGCAGGGTATGGTAGAGGAAAGCTGCTCAACCCATAGGGGCCAGAAGTCAGGGACAGAGGAGAGTGGACAAGAATGTACCCTTCCAGGTCAGGCCCCTCAGGGACCCCCCCTTTGAGGAAGTGCCGCCTCTTCACAGCACTTTCAGCTGTGAACACGTCAATGGATTAATCTACTAATGAGTAGAGTGCGCCTATGATTTAATAACTTCCAAAAGCTCACCTCTGAGCACATTCGACTTTGAGGGGACATTTTATCTTTGTTTTTCTGGTACTAGGGATCAAACTCAGGACCCTGTGCTTGCCAGGCAGGCACAGTGCCACTGAGCTATATTCCTGTCCCTACCCCTTTGAGACAGGGTCTTGCTTTGTAGTTCAGGCTGGCCCTCAACTCACTATGTGCCCCAGGTTGGGCTTGAACTCACTGCAATCCTCCTCCCTCAGCAAGGTATCACCAGGATTGGGTTCTTATAAAGCTTCTCTCAGTTCCTAGATTAGTCTTCTAGTGTTTTCACATGGCCTATGGTTTGCGTGTCTCCAAGTTTCCTCTACCAATGAGGACACCAGTTGTGCTTGATTAGGGCTTAGTCTAAAGACTTCATTTTAATTTAGTTACTTCTTCAAAGTCTTTCTCTCCCAATACAGTTACATTCTGAGATGGCTTTAAGACTTTATTTAACATGTCAATTTGGGAAGGTAGGGCCACAATTTAGCTCATGCAAATGTTCAAAACAACTTTTTTGGGGGGATGTTGAAATCACTAATTCATTCCAAACCATTTGCTAAGACTACTATTATAGCCAAGTGTGGTGTCACATATTAATAATCCTAGCACTCTGGGAGGCTGAGGCAGGAGGACTGCCAAATTTGAGCCTAGCTTGGACAACTTAATGAGATCTTATCTCAAAATAATAAATAAAAAGGGACTAGGGATATAATCTAGAGTGAAGGTCCTGGGTTCAAGCTCTAGTACTGGGGGAGGAAAAAAAACCAGGAGAGTAACAAGGCATCCAAGAATTGCAGCCATTATTCCTCAGAATTTACAACAACAACAAAAAACCCTTTTGTCCAGAAAAACTGAGTACTAAGACAAAGCTTTCATGAATAGAGGACTGAAAGAGAACCAAGGAAAACGTCTTACTCAGAAGGAAGCCTATCCTAATTTATCTCCATTACACCCTGTAAGTACACAGAAAAAGCTCACTCTTGGCAAATAGCAGTAAAAATCTTAAGTGTTAAGGTAACATGTTTTAAAAGGATACAGGTTATTTCTGTGTGTGTATCTTTCTAACTAAATAAGTGACAAATGACAAGTAAAAAAACCAAACATACCATTTCATACAAAATATACACATTTTAATAGAATACCATCTAACAAGAAGAGCCACAACCTAACCTGGCAGTATATTCCCTTCTCATCTTTCAATTCTTTTTTTCTGTTCACTCTTTAACATATGAATTCTAACAATATAGCAAATATCTTAACTTGGCTTGTACATACAGGAAACAATTACATAGAAAGTGACCACAGTCAGGGAACTTATGATTAAAGACACACTATTCCATGATACTTTCTTCTGAGAAGCATAAATTCTTTTGAGCATGGACACTTGTTATTTTGTGCAAAACAAGTACATTTGGGACTGAGCTGTAGGTAAAAAACTAAGGATGAAGCTGAAAAGATTGGAATGATTCTGGAAGATACTATTTGAATTAGTAAACACTCTTGAATACTCCTTGAGGTTTTCTTTTTTTTTGTTTTTTGAGACAGAGTCTCAATATGTAGTTGAGACTGACCTGGAACTCCCTATGTAGCCCAGGCTGGTCTTGAACTCACAGCGATCCTCCTACCTCAGCCTCCTGATGGCTGGGATTACAGGCATGCGCCACCAAGCTCGGCAAATATGACATAACTCTCATTCTTTTTTTTTTGGTTCTGGGGATTGAACTTAGGACCTTGAGCTTGCAAAGCAGGTGGTGGAACCACTGAGCTATATCCCCAGCCCTCCTTGAGGTTTTCTCAGTGCCTCTCTAAGAGTCCACATTTCTAGGATTAGGTGAAACTTTTCATTGTCGGAACTTTCTTACAATTTCAGAAATGTTAAATTTAAAAAGATTAAAATTATACTACATCTGGAGAAATTTTATTTTCTGTAAACTTTATGTTTACTGCTTTTAAAAAGGGTTTTGTAAAGGACTCTAGGCAAAAACGAGGGCAGCATATGCCCCGGACTTCCTTGGGAAGACTTGTTCAGTGGTATTCTGTAGATTGAAAGTGAATGTGTAGAGATACATGTAAGTTGTAGATTTTGGTTTGCACTTAAGAAAAATAATTTTCCACAGATCAGTGGCACAGAATGTAACAAAACTCAGACTTCTAGTGTGCTAAACTGGGATCTAGAAGCTGTGGGGTGCCCCCTAAACAACCATTTGATTTTGAATGGAATACCAGTAGATGAACACCTATTCTATCTCTGTGTCCAGTGCCAGAGATGCAGCATTAAATAAGACATATGTGGTTTCTACTCCCACTGAGTTTACAGTCAAGCTAGAAAGAACTACAATTAAATTAAACAAACAATTACAAAACATCATGGTGTAAGTTACAGTGAAGAAGTAATTAGAAGTCCAGGTTATTTACCAAAAAAATAAAGTGGTTGAATGATGTTCTTTCAGGGACCTCACGCATCTCATTTTCATTTCAAGTCTTTTAACAAAAATTTTAAAACTTTTCAAATCACTAAATATTTCCTCTCCATTTTACAGTAAGGAAGGCCAAAGACAAGAAAAGGGCTAAGAAATAAACCTAATATGGCGAAAAAACTATGAGGAGGAGAATCTTAGTGCACATACTTTGGGTACCTAGAAGAAAAGAGGATTTTTAATTAGGATAACGGAGACACTGAAAAGGTTTAACACATCCTTTACTAGTTAACTGGCAAAATGGCAACATAAACATCATAGAAAAAAATCATAAATATTACAGGAAAAATCTATGATCCAATGATGATGTATTTTAGCTGAAATGTTTTACATGTTATGATAATTCTTTACAATAAGGTTATTTCTAAAACAGATTGTCTCAGGACTAATCATTAAAAATATAAAATAGATATAATAAATTGTGCATAGCAATAAATCAGACATGGATATTAACTTTAAGAAGCTTACACTTTAAAGGTAGTTAATGAAGAAGTTAAGCATTTGACAGAATTCTTTGTACAAGTATCAGAAAATTAATGTCACACACAAAGTGCCATAGAGCCAAGGTATTCACAGTGTCTGCCCACTTGCCATCCATCTACATTTAATGGTTAATTTTTTGTTTAGATACGTACGTGAAGTAGATGGTGATTTCTAAGCACTCACAAAATGGTGAGAGATTTAGTATTTGTACTGTATCTTTAGTTTTTTCAAGTGATAGACCTATAATGTATATTGTTGTTGTTTTAAATAAATGGACTGAAAAATTTAAGCTGTTGCTGGCAAAGCCTCTGAGCAGCACTATTCAAGCTGCCCAGAGCTGCACTCTGCCCATGAAGAAAGCCTGATTTATGAGATTCTCAGGGTAGCAAAGCGAAATCTCAGAATTTCTTTCTGATTTACTAAGACGTCACGATGAAGTAAGGTACTCATAAAGCAAACTATGTGACTTCTGTTTCCCTCTGTTTTGAGTGAAATTAAATTATTACCATTTTGTAGATGGTAACTACACTAAAATACTCAGCCCTCAAATACAATAAAATAGTTAACTGCAGAGTATATTCACCTACGAATTTGAAAATATATTAAATTATCCTGTAGTAAAAAGATTATCCTGTAGCCTCACAGATACACCTCAGGTGTGTTTGCAATCTAATCCAAGTGCCACTCACTTCTCAATGTTGTTGTCCCCCACCCTGGTACCAGGGATTGAACTTGGGACCTTGAGCTTGCAAGGCAGGCAGCAAAACCACTGAGTCAAATCCTGGGGCCCATATTGTCAATGTTAAATGAGAACAATGTGGGAAAAAACGTTTACCAGCTGTTCCTCAGACAAAAGTCTATTATCCAGAATATGTAAAGTACTCAAAATAATCAGACACACACCCCCACGTTAAAAACCTCAATTCAAAAACAGGCATAAAAATGAATAGCCATTTCTCAAACAAAGTAAAAAGGAGCAAATAAACATGAAAAAATGTTCAACATCAGTGGTTATTCTAGAGATGTGGATGGAAAACAACACTGAGATTCTACCTCACCCCCGAAAGGCTGCTATCAAGAAATCAACCAATAACAAATGCTGGGGTCACTGTGGGGAGAAAAGAACCCTTCACTGTTGGTGTGAGTGCAGAATGCTGCAACCACTAGAAATCAACACGAAGATACCTTAAACGACTAGGATTAGAAGTCCCATTTGACCCAGCTATTCCCCTGCTGGGTATCTTCCCAAAAGAATTAAAAGAATCATACCAGTGATATATGCTCACCCATGTTTATAGTAGCACAGTTTGTAATAGCTAAAACTTGGAAACAGCCTAATTGCCATCAATTGGAAAATGGATAAAGATGTGAGTTTTTGTTTTGTTTTTGTTTTTGAGTTTATTGGTACAATCTAGGTATACAATACAGTTACATTCATCATTGAGATCCTGTACCTTTACATAATAGGTCTTGATTCTCATTTTTTCCCCTTGTCCCTGCCCTCGCTTCACCCCCCCTCCTCCCCTCCCCATTTACAAACACTTTATTTCCATTTTTTCAGTTTCTCATATTTTTTCCTCTCCCTTATTACCTTTCCCCCACCCTTCCCACTTTCCCTACACCTTTAGCTCTTTACTTCCTATTTCACATTATTAATTATCTCATTAGGAACCTGTGTACTATTATAGTTTTTCACACCAGAGAAACTATTCAGTATTTCAGTTAAAGAAATCGCTGTATGAACATTAAAAATAGGAAATCCTAAAATAAAACTAAAAAGGAAAGTAAAAAAGGCAATGATGTAAGATTAAAATAATCCTTAATTCTGAAGATGAAAATGGTCCCTTAACATATTTAAATTGCTTCTTGCTCTTGTAGTCTTATTTTTTTTCATTATTTAGAGAATATTTTATTAGTTTCTGTAATCAAACTGTGGGTTTTTGTTTTAATAAAATGGAGTACTACTCAGCCATAAATAACGAGAAACTAGAGACATTTATAGTTAAATGAATGCACAATGAGGCGATATTAAGTGAAATTAATAGGACAACCAAACAGTTTCTCTGGTATGATAAACTGAAAGTGTAAGTATAATTGATATTGTGTAATAGGAAAAAAGGTCTAAAGGTGTAGGGGAAGTGTGAGGGGTAGGGAAAAGGAAAGAAGGGGAAAAAAATAAGAGAAAAGGGAAAAATGGAAACAAAGTCTGTCAATAGGGAAGGGTAGGGGGGTGAAGGGAGGCCAGGGGAATGGGAAAAAACTAAGAACCAAGATACGTCATATAAAGGCACAAAATCCCAATGATGAATACTAACTGTACTATATACCTAAAATGTACAAGGTCTGACAAGTACCCACTCAAAGACACAGTGCTTTACTAAGATCTATATTCCTGAATAGCATGTAATACCTTTGCTCAACTGACCCCATTACAACGTCTCCATTCCATATCTTTTTTTTTTTTTTTGGTACCAGGGATCGAACTCAGGTCTTTGCACTTGCAAGGTAGGTGGTGGAACCACTGAGTTAAATCCCTGGCCCTACATCCCATATTTAAACTAAAATACATTAATAATCATTAGATAGTCCTTTTAATTATAGATGTATTTATCTTAAAGTTTCTTGCTAAAACTTCTTTTACTATAGTTATCTCAAAGCATAAAAATGTTAATGTCTAATAGGCACTTAATGTACAATAACTGATGTCAATGAGTACTGATATTCCTTGTCTTTATACCTATCTGGTTAACAATTGTTTGGACTTAGGACCATGGTGTGCTGGTTCAGATTTACGACCCATCACTTGGACTGATGACTGTTTTTTGTGGGGATTTTTTTTTTTGGTACCGGGGATTGAACTCATGTCCTTGCGCTTGCAAGGCAGGCCACCAAACTGCTGAGCTAAATCCCCGGCCCTGATGACTGTTTTGTACAGTTCTGTACCTCTTGTTTATAGTGCCTCAATGTTTTTTGTACAGCACACCTTGTTTTTATAGTACTATATATACAATTCTTCATTTAGCAACCAATTCATTTAATGACCTAGTCACAGGAACAGAACTTGTTAAAATGAGTAATGTCTGTATATCTGTCCACACATATACACACAAAACACACATACACTCAAGAATTAAATGGCAATCTTACTGGGCCAGGGATTTAGTTCAGTGGTGCCACTGCCTGCCTTGCAAGGGCAAGTTCCTGAGTTTATACCCAGTACAAATAAAAAAGCAATCTTACTCTTTCTAAAATCAGAATAGATTGTATATTCACATAATAGACAGTAGTTTTTAAAAAAGAACATACTTCTGAGCTTTAGAAATTATACCCAGTGAAAAAAGCCCAACACATAAGAATTCATGGTGTACATTCCCTGTAAATGAATTTCAAGGAGAGACAGAATAATCTACAGTGATAGGACTCAAAATAGTAATCATCTCTTATAGAGTGATGACTAGGAAAGGGAAAAAGGAAACTTTTTGGAGTGTTGAAAGTGTTCTCATTTGATCTGAATGGTATTTATATGTATATATACATAAAAATTTATCAACCTAAACACCTTTGAGATTTGTGCATTTTACTATATGCAAATTTACCTCAATTAGGAAATAAAAAGACTCAAGGCACAGAGCCATTTAATCCTGAAACCTCTCTTTATTACTAAATCAGTCTCCTAAATGTGAATCTGACACAGAATGAACAGGGACATGAAATTAAAATGCCTGGCATACTATACCATGTTTTCCTCAAAATAAAGCCAGGTACTATATGAATTTTTGGTCAAGAAGACACAATAGGACTTATTTTTTGGGGGGTATTTTTTCATGTACAACAATATACATTTATTCACATATAAAAATCTACATTTATTCAAATACAGTACTGTCATCTTCCTCTGGAACATCGTCATAACTCTCTAAACCCTGAATCTGGTCTGAACTTCTTGCAACTCCATTTCCTCTAGAACCATCAGCACCATGTCCAGCAACAGAGCTATCCTTAAATGAACACTTCTTGTCCACAAAGCCAGCACATAGTGCATGGGCAACACAGCTGTCAGTGATGTTATTATCTCTGGAATTCTTCACCCAGATCACTACCTCTTGCAGGCTAGGCTTCACAAGATCAAGTGTTAACTGAAAACTTAAGAAACAGGAGTGGCAACAAAAACGACGACAGTTAAGCACGGTAACCCACACAAAAGAGAAAAAATTGCAGGCACCAAAATTCAGAAAACATTTATTTCACATGGCTGCACTAAGTATGTCCTTTATAGTGCACAATGTATCGAATTATGAAGATTCATATTAGCCACAACCACATCCATGTAGCAAGTGCACACATTTTAGGTGCTTTCTGTCTGTACTCCAACTTGTCACTTAGCAGTTAAGTCTACATTTTATTTGTTTACATAGGCATTTACCTCTCATCCAAAGGTACCTGCTTGGGTATAAACACTGTACTTAATTATAATTTATATTGTATTTTAACTATTAAAGTCAATAATATTTATATTTAATTGTTAATATTTTTATAATCAACATGTCTGTTGTAAATGTATTAAATGCATCCATCTGGCCAATGATTTTAACTGGGGCTTATTTCTAGGGAAGAACTTAATTAAGAGCATCTGGAAAAGAAGAGCGCTAGGGCTTGTTTCCTGGTTAGATCTTATTTTTGAGAAAATACAGTAGTTTGACTAACCAGAGCATCTTGCTCCTTGAGGGTCATACAATGGCTTGAGGTTGACCCTTCTAAATAGGTACCATTATTTCTTTGGTGTTATTCTTTTCTGAATACTCAGACCAGCTGTTTTACAATTTTTTTTTTTATCTTGGTTTTCCCAAAGTAGATACTACTATAATAATGATTCATCTCATGCTGAGAGAAGAGGCTCTAAATTAATTTGCCAAGATCTATTCACTAGGAGCCAATTCATAAACAGATCGATTGACTGAATGTATCAAATTTGTACTTTTTCACTTTTTGAGTATTTCAGTGAAATTTTAGCAGACTGACTTTCATTTTGCCTTATAGCAGCATTTTAAAAACTATTTAATTGGTAAGAAGCAAAGTGTTATAAGAGTGGTCTAGGCTTCTTATGAATATATTCTTCTTAAATATATGCAATGAATGTGAACATATTTTTTGTAATGATTATATTCATGAATATATCCTCCTCATGAATATATTCATGAATATATTCTTCTTTGCCCTGTTGGGAAAACTTTTTAATACAGTTTAAAATTAATGAACATGAATATATTCATGAAAATTTTTATAACTTTATATTCATATTCATGAGCTATGCTCTTGACCATATGAGGACATTTTTGAACCTAGTTTAAAATTTAATGAATATCAATATATTCACTAAGAATATATTCATATTTTCATCAGCACATATTCATATTCATGGCCTGTATTCCTGACCACATTGAAAAATTTTGAACTTAATTTAAAATCTGATGAACATCAACAGATTCATTAAGAATATATTCATAAGAATATCATATTCTTATGTATATATTCAAGAAAAGTAACACTTCAAAGGTAACTGACTCAATACTTTTAACCTTTGATAAAATGAACATTCATTAAAGCAATGCTAACAACAGTGTACTGCGTTCACTTATTTTGGTAAAGTAGCAAACTAGTGGGTTTTTTTGTTTTGTTTTTTAGTTTGCAATACATAATGGATACATACATTATGGGGAGTTAGTACATATACATATCATATCTTAAGTTTTTTTCCTTCCCCTTATCCTAGAAGGGCTTTTATTCCCAAACACACAGTCCCAGGATCTACCCAGAGAAACTCACTAAGGCATGTGCAAGTGGCAGTATTTTTCAGATATCATAGGCTCCAGAACATCTGTTTGTCTTGTTTTGCTCTAACACACTGATTTGAGATACAGTGGACCCTTCAGTTATGACTGGCTTAACATACAAACAACTTGGGTTATGACTGGAATTTTGGTTTTAACTTAAGAACAAAGTGCTGAGTTATAACACAAACGCTGGCTGCTTGTGCTTCCAGATGGTCTCAGATACAGACTGAACCCTTAAAGAGTTCTGGAAGGAACATTACAACATCCTTTCCTGTTTGAGGTTAAATGAGAAAGAAATACAGGGACAATGTCTCTCTAAGGACACTAAGATCGGCCTGGAAGAAAAGTATGGCCTAAAATTATAAAGGAGAGAGACTTTGAAGGCTGTGTAGAGGAGCCTGACCAACTTGAGTTGCAACCAGCCCTCATAAATGAACTGAATTCCTAAGTCAAGGTTCCACTGTACATCTAGAACAAGGTTTTGTTTTGTTGTTTTTGCCTAAATGCAGAACCTTCTGATAGTACAATCATATTATTATTACCTTTTACCTCCTTCAGCTATCATTTTTGTTGCACTTTTCAGGACTGCTTTTCACACACACACCCCTATTTAATTATCTATTTTGACTGCTCTCATTTTTTCTTCTTTTTGGGCGGTGGTGGTGGTGGTACTGGAGAGTGAAAGCAGCTTTGCACAGAGCAACAACCTATTTTATTTTTTATTTCAAATCTTGCTAAGTTGCCCAGGCTGGCCTCAAACTTGCACCCCTCCTGCCTCAGCCTCCTGAGCTGTTGAGATTTATTTCAGGCATGCACCAGGATGCTGAGGTACTCTTAACTATTTTTAAAATCACATTAGCTATTTTTAAGTTAGATGAAAATACCCTTAGCCTACTAAACAGTATTTGTCAGAAAACATAAAAATGAAAAACAAACAAGATTGCATTAAAAATAAGGATGCCTACTATTATCATTATTCATAATTATTCTAGATATTTGAGTCAATGTGATAATGCCAGAATATAGACAAAAGCCAGGTGTGGTACTACACACCTGTAATCTCAGCACTCAGATCACCATGAGCTCAAGGCCAGGCTGGACTACAGAGTGAGACCCTGTTACAATCAAACAAACAAAGAACACAGACAAAAATAATGGAAAAAAAAAATCACAAAACCAGCATTTATTCCCAAATGACATGATTATCTACCTAGAACAATAGTAATGCATTAAGAAAACACCATCAGAAGTAATCAACATAGAATCTTAAATTTAAAATAGCTTAAAATTTTAATTTAAACAAAACCCAAAAGGACTAGAAAATAACTTCATAAATATTTAAGGCATTTTCTACTTAAGTGTGATTAAGACTTTTAAATATAGAAACATCATATTTTGATCATAGAAAACATTCTGGTGGAGCTTTGCCTCTTGCTGTTTGTTGTTTTTGTATTCTAGGGATCAAACCCAGGGTCTTATACATGCTAGGTAGGCACTTAACCACTGTACTACAATCCTAGTCCCCTCATTTTTAATTATTATCAAACAATTATAAAAGTTGATAGACTAGTAAAATGATCACCCATATAACCCCACATATAGTCAACAATTATTAATATTAGGCTGTAATTGCTTTATTCATTAATATGTGTATACATATATATATATGTAACTATGTATACATACACACTTTCTTGCTGACCGTTTGAAAATAAGGTACAGACATGATACTATGTATGACCATAGGTACTTTTCAAAATTTTTTATTTTTTTGAGACAAGGTCTGGCTATGTAGTTCAGACTGGCCTTGAACTCACATGACCCTAAACGTGACTGGATTATGGGTTATATAGAAGCCTAAAAAGACACATCTACTGGATGTGTCTGTCTATGAGAATGTTTCCAGGAGAGGTTCTTCAACATGTGAATCTGAGTGAACTAGGTAGGAAAGCTGCCCTCAGTGTGCACAGCATGGAGAGACCAAAGCAGAAGGCATATTGCTCTCTCCCCTCAAGAGCTGGGACATACTCCTCTCCTGCCTTGGATATCAAAAGTCCAGGCTCTCCTGTATTTTATACCAGCGGCCCCAGATTCTTGGGTTTTTGGTGTTGGTCCAGGAGTTACATCATCAACCTCTTTGTTTCTGAGGCTTTCAAACTTGGAATGAATCACTACTGTCATCCCAGGGTCCCCAGCCTATTCACACCCCATCATGGGATTTCATAGCCTCTATAATCATGTGAGCTAATTTCCTAATAAGTCCCTTCTCGTATACCTATATACATATCCTACTGGATCTGTCTCTGGAGAACCTTAATATACTCCCTATATGAGTAACCCATACTGACAACCTAGTGTATGTATCCTTCCATGCTCATATAATCACATACACACATATTCGTGTATGTGAGACTGTTACTGTTTTGCCAAAATATAATCATACAGTTTTCTGAATCTTGTTTTTCTTACTCAAACTTACCTTCAGTAACTCCTTTAAAACCAACTAATTTCATTTTTTAAAATAGTAACTTCAGGGCCAGGGATTTAGCTCAGCAGTTCGGTGGCCTGCCTTGCAAGCGCAAGGACCCAAGTTCAATCCCTTGTACCAAAAATAATAATAATAAT
>NW_022900948.1:28965685-28977359 GCF_012274545.1 Fukomys damarensis | reverse complement strand
AATAATAATAATAATAATAACTTCAGTAAGATCATGGGTCGCCATGATCAATTATACAACATTTTCATCATCCCTAAAAGAAACCTCCTGTCCAAAAGGATTACTCCCAATTCCCTTCCCCTTAGTCTAGGCAACCTCTAAAGTGGCTGCAGCTTTGCTTCTACCCATCCCATGTAAACAACATATACATTTAGCAGCATCCCTGGCCTTAGAAACGAAGAAATATAGAATCCTTTATGACTTAGTATAACATTTTCAAAGTTCATCTATATTCTAGCATACGTCCTTTTTATGGCCAAATAGTATTTCATTATATGGAGAGCCACATTTTACTTGATAGACATATAAATTGTTTCTACTTTTCAGGTATTAAAAATAATGCTCTAAGCATTCATGCACAAATTATTTTGTGAGCATAAGTTTTTACTACTGCTAACTATACACCTGGGAGTAGAACTGTTTGCGCTATATAGTAACTCCACATTTAACCTTTTGGGAAACTGCCAGAATTATTTCCCAAGGCAGCTATTTAAAGCTCAATTAACAATATATGAAGATTCCACTATCTCTATAGCCTCCCCAATACTTGTTACTGTCTATCTTTTCTGTCATATACATTCTGTTCATGTGCAGTGGTATCTTATTGTGGTTTTGATTTGGATTCCCTGATGATTAATGCTGCCAAAGAATCTTTGTTTTTGTTGTTGTTGTTGTTGTTGTAATGGGGACTGAACTCTCGGCCTTTGCCCTGAGGTACAGCCCTAGTTCTTTGTTATTTTGAGACTAGGGTCAAGCTTGTGATTCTCTTTCCTTGGCCTCCAAGAATGATGGGATTGCAGGTGTGTGCCACTTTTTTACATGCTTACTGGTTATCTGAAAATCTACTTTTGAAAATGTCTTTTATTAAGTCTTAATCGATTTAAAAAAAATAAGGATCAATGATCCAATACTTCAAAACATTCAGAAGCGGGCTTGGCTCCATTAGATCAATTAAGACAAAGATGGGCAATCTAAAGAAAATATGCTGTCAGAAGGTATCTCATTAACCAATAAATACATGAAAAGATATTTACCTGTGTAGTCATCGGGAAAATAAAAATTATATCTTTAATAGGATACTAACTGTTGTACAGTTGCCAGAATGGCTAAAATTCCAAAGACTGATAATCATTAATTAACCAGAGAATGGTGGTTACCAAGAAGCTGCAGGGTGGGGGGATTGGGGAGATGTTGGTCAAATAACACAAAATTTCAGCTAGACAAGAGAAATAAGTTCATGAGACCTACAGTATCACATGGTGACTACAATTAGTAATATATACTTGAAAATTGTTCAGAATATAATTTTTCTAACCACAAAAAATACCTTATATAAGGTAATGCATGTCAATTAACTACAGCTTCTCCACAAATATACACATATCTCAAAATATCATTCATGAATATATACAATTTTTATTTGTCAATTAAAATAAAATTTCAAACAACAAAGTAAAAAGACATACAATGAAGCAGCCTAGGGAAATATTTGAGCCAACTTTCAAGGAGTTATCTTCATAAAATATAGTTTTTACACATCAATAACAGAAAGATGAATACCTCAAAATAAATACTGAGAAAAGATACAGATGCTTTGCAGGGGAAAATGCCAAAGATATGAAAGATACACAATATTAATTTGTAAGTTTCATGTCTAGCATAATGTAATATAAGCAGTATTAGTAACATTAATAATATTTATTTTAAATGCAAGTCAGCACAAAACTGTACAGGTTGTGGTATTTATTTTAAATGCAAATTAACATAAAACTGCAAGTTGTAATGATACTGATTAGAATAATATTAAATGGGAGTGCTGAAAACAAAACAAAACATCATCTACTGATGATCCTTCATTCTAACATGACTCTAGACGCTGGGCCTCTCTGGTGAGAAAACCAACAATATGATATGCAGGGCTTTCTGAATAGTAATCGAGATACATACACTATCTTGAGATACATCTATTACTGTCCTGCTGCAAGCTGGGCACTAGATGAAGCTCTACATCAAGTACAGATGCTGTTACTTACTATACCTTTACAGATATAACTAAAGTTACAGAGCTAGAACAGGGAGGTCAAAACACAAGCCAATAGCACTAAAGATTATGCAATTAGCTATTCTGTCCTGCTTTCTCTCCTGCATGTATTTTTCAGTATGCACCTAGTGACCCAGTATTTCTTCTTTTAGGAAGTCATTCTACAAAAACAGCAGCATTCTATAAGGACATTCATTGACAAGTTGCTTAATATAGTAGAAAGTAGAAGCTACATATAGCCTGACACAATGAATAGAAATGCAGTTACATACAGATTCATTTCATACATCTGAAAGGATATACATGTTTGAGGGGGGACTACTGGACAGTGTTCACTTTTGCTGTAGTACTATTTCTCAGTTTAAAAAAAAATGTCTTATAAACAGACAGTTAAGTTTTTTTTAACACTTTTTTTTTCTTTTTGCAATTCTGGATTGAACCCAGATGTACTACCTTCCCAGCCCCTTTCAAATTTTTAAACAGTCTCAGTAAGGGCCGGGGATTAAGCTTAGTGGTTCCGCTGCCTGCCTTGCAAACGCAATGGACCCAAGTTCGATCCCCTTTGTTTGATCCCCTTTGTTCAATAAACAAACAAAGAAACAAACAAACAAAGTCTCAGTAAATTTCAGAGGCTGGCCTCAAATTGTGATCCTCCTACGTTAGCCTCCTGCACCAGCACATCCGCCTTATGCTAATTTCTAAAGCCACTTTGGTGGCCATTATTAGTAAGTATTACTATTTTAACAGTTCTTGATTATCATTTTAGTGTACTGATAAATCCCACTATGAAGAATTCCTGATCATTCTGCTGAAAGGCAGACTAGCTTATGAAGAGAAAGGCAAGATTTTATCACACACAGTAGCATACTGGCAGAATGGAAGAACTAATCCCACTAGCACCAGAAGATAAAACTGCTTGAATGCTAACCTAGTTTTTGATGTTGTAATCCTAACTCCAGAGAGGGGCCAACAAATGCTGTGGTAATCCCTCCACCTTTTTATACATACATCATAACCTTCCATTAAAATAGACCTCCAGGGCCAGGGATTTAGCTCAGTAGTGCCACCAGCGGCCTCACAAGCACAAGGTCGGAAGTTCAATCCCCAGTACCAAAAAAAAGACCTCCCCCCAACTGCAGTGCCAATTCTCTTGCATACCATATTTCCCAGTGATACAAAGAACAAGAGGTAGGATACTGACCAAAAGGGACAAGGATCATTTTACAAAAAAGGAATTTTCCTCTGGTTTAAGAACAAAATACCCCCCAGTATATCTCTAAATGTTAAAAGTATGGTTTATTTTACTTTTCTATTAAAGCTTTCACTAAAAGATTTTAAATGCATCTACCTCTAAACATACTACTTTGCAAAGTATTTGACATCTGGAACCCATCTTTTAAAAATACTGTATGATCTTCTATATGTGGGCCTACCCCAGGGACTGTCAAGAGACAACAGCCTGCAAAAGCTACTCTGAAACTTCCAAGCCTGAGTCATGAACTCAGTTCACCTCCCTCTCACCACCAGGAGCTAAGAAAATTAGAAGTAGCTAAACAACGCTGGGTATTTTTAATCCATTCAGGCTCCCCAAGGTATCTATTGAGGCCATCAGTCTCCTAGGAGAGGAATGTGAGGCTGGCCCTCAAAATGAGGTCTAATAGCAGCAGCAGCACCAGTGCCCAGGCTCTGCTCTAAGGGCTATCAGGTCCTCCGTCTCCAACTCTGCTGTAGCTAAACAGACATTGGCAAAATTAAGGTCTCACTGTAACAACCCTGAGCATTAACCCCTTCAATCTCAACCCACTTCTGTGTGTAATTGAAGTGAGAATCCATTTGATACACACTTCAAAAAAACAGAAGTTACAAAAACATATGTAAACTTTAAAGTGTTATTACAATAAAAATAAGAATTACTTTATGTCAGTAATTCAGAAAACAAACCTGAATGATGCAACTGTTTTCACTTTTAACTTTCAGTATCTAAAATGGAGCAAAGACACTAGTACCCAGTAGAAATCCCTATAGAAACATGCTTCTTTTCCTCAAGTTTAAGAAAAATGACTCCATTTTCTTCTTTAAACAATTGACATATGCCAATTACTTTTCACTGGGAAACAGAAAAAACATCACACTAACAAATATTCACTATTAATAGTTTGGTATATTTCCTTCTATTTGTATTTGGATTCACAGTATCCTTTTAAACAAAGCTATAATCAAACGAACTGTTATTATTTACATCCTGCTGTCTTAAGCATTTTCTATGTTGTTACACAATCACATTGCTGTATGTCATTTCATCAACTGTAATTCAAAATAAGTTGAATAAAAATATATACTGGAATTACTGACAGTTTCATAACAGCCTTGAAATATTTAGTTAGAGACAAACATTCCAGGCTTCTAAAGCTAAACTTAATTTCTGGCAAGCACGACTGGTAATTACAACCAAAAGCCAAATATTGTGGAGTCCTTTTTTAGACTAAGCAATTTTACCACTCAGCATATATAATCACTGAAACACTTCTAGCATAATGATATCTGTTCAGTTACTGGCAAACACAAGTGTTCCTGAAAGCCAGAAAAATGTAAAAATTCTCTAATATGACTTGCAAAGTGTGTTATATGTGAACAAATTTAAAGTATAAAACTGTAGTAATAAAAAAATTTTAATTCAGAGAAAATTCACAATCATATATATTTTCACCTATAGAAACAACTATATAAATCATCACAAAAAAAACTCACAATCCAATATTGAAAAGTGTACATTGGTCCTGGTTAATATAAGCATATCAAAATGTGTTCAAATTCTACATGAAATTACTGAGGGCAAATTAAATTTTTGGGGGGGTACCAGGGATAAAACTCTGGACCTTGCGCTTTTGAGGCAGGTGCAGCACCGAGTTAAATCCCAAGCCCTGGGGAAATCAAATTTTAAAAACAGATAGTTGAGCACCTCATAGTACCAGGAAATAAGGAAATGCTCAAAAAACTAACTGAAGGGAATACACCAAAGGGAAAAGGGAGCCAACTCAAAGAATACCCAAAGCTAGAACAATCTGGGCAACAAAATAGGGTTGGCTCCTATCCAAATTATGTAAGTATCCATGAGCCCATACTGATATAAATAAATAACCAACTAAGTGGGAAGAAGCAGATAAATAAACTCTATAGAAGAATTCTAAATAACTTATGTAAATACTACCTTTTTTTTTTGAACTGGGGATTGAACTCAGGATCTTGAGCTTATGAGGCAGGCACAATGCCACTGAGCTAAATCCCTGGCTCAATACTGCCTTAAGAAGGTGAAGCAAACTCTTCACCCTTACATGTGGACTCAGTCCAAAAAGCAAAGTGGGTAAGAGCATTTCATAGTGTCAACTTCCCCCGCAAACACCTCCTTAGCCAAGTGACCAGGTTATCAATAGTGATAATTTACAATGATACCACATACTACTGATAGGATGTGATAAGAATTGTACTTTACTTCTGTGGTCTTACTCCCAAGAATCCATAATCTTCCTCTAAGCAATGAAAAAAATGACAGACTAACTAAATTGAAGGACATCTTTCATTCTATGCATTGCCCCACCAGTACTCCTTACAACTGTTAAAATCATCAAAAACAACAAAAAATGACGACTAAATGTAAAACTATATTGAGGATAGGATTCTGGGGGGAAAAAAGGATATCTGAATAGAGTAGACTTCAGTTGATAATAATTTATCAATATTGGTTCATTAACTAGGATAGACACATCACATTAATGAAGATGTTAATAATAGAAAAACTGGGTGTGGGCTGGGGATTTAGCTCAATGGCTCTACCGCCTGTCTCACAAGCAAAAGGTCTCAAGTTTGATCTCCAGAACCGGAAAAAAAGAAAAAGAAAAAAGAAAAATTGGGTGTGTAACTATCTTTCCAAGTTTTCTGTAACTCAAACTATTCTAGAACTTGAAGTCTATAAATAATATATATTATAAACCTATTAGATGAAAATGCATATATAGGTATAGGCAACACACATACACAACTATAATCCAAAGATTTTATTTTTTTGGTACCAGGGATCGAACTTGGGACCTTGCACTTGTGAGGCAGGCGGCAGCACCACTGAGCTAAATCCTCAGCCCCTAAAGATTTTGTTTTGTTCACTACTCTATACTGCATTGTTAGGCCATCTCTCTTGTCACTCAATACACATTTTTAGAATAAAACATATATATTTTGAGATACAGGGTTTATCTCTGTAATTCATTATTATTTCTATAATTCCATCTTCCAAAAATGTTTTACAGGAAAAGTATCACCTTAATTCTAGTTAAAAAAAAGGCAAACATTCATTAATAAACCCATTCAACAAACATTTATTATATTTTTATGATAATCCAGAAATAATAGCTGCTAAGGACTAAAAAAGTTCTTTAAAACACATACACACATACACACAAAGTAAATAGTCTAATTGTGAGAAAGCAAGGTGAAGGGCTGGCTACTATACAGCTGATAATGATCCAAAATGACTAAGCATAGTAAAGTATATGCTTTGGATATCATGGAACAATAAACCAGTAGTACACAGCCTGCAAAGGATAGTTAAGTACAAAGGATCAAGAGCAAAGAAAGATATACATGTCCAAACAACTGATGACTGAAGAGATGGGGAGAATTATATCGCATGAGGCCCTAAACACTAGGCAAAGCATAGTGAGACAATGCTGCAAAGTTAGAAGACACCAGGCCATTAGGTCTGGGGAGTCATGACAATTTTAAGGATGGCAACATAATGCTAAAATGGTGACAAATGGTTCACATCTCTCCAGAGTCATAGCAAGGCAAGGATTAGGCACAATACTCAGTACAAAGTTATGGAAGCAGATCAAGTAAAGGTGGTAAATGAGGTGACACAGGCAGATGTGACAATGATTAAATATGACAGCCATACCTCTTAATTCATTTTTCATTTCACCTCTTGCCCTCTTCAGACCAGTTCCCTCACAGAAGACAGAATTATGTTCATCTTTTGAAAATCTAAAGCAGGTCATCTCACTCCCAGAACAAAACTTTCCAATGACTTCTCATTACATATTCCAAAATTAAACTCAATATAGTCTTCAAAAGCATAATTAAGTACTCTTTTGGCCAAGTGTTTCTCTTTCATTTCCTCAAATATCAGTCATTCTTTATGCCTGAAATGCTTTTTTTTTCTCATTTGTTTCCTGGATCTCAATTTCAATGTTATCCCTCAAGAGGCCCAAACTAAAGCAAAGGTCTCAAGATTTCTTTGGTCTCCACCAATTAAGTCTCCATCACAGCACCATAGTTTTTTCTTTGCATTTATTATAATTTGCAAAGTTGATTCTTGTTTGTGGTGGTTAGGTTTTATAGTTACTATAAATGTTTTATCATTGCTCCTACAGGAAACCGGCAAATACTTAACCATTAGACAACTGGCAAATATTTATCGTTATTCTGGAAGGAAATACAGAGTTAGATTCCCGCAAACCTCTGTCCAAATCATTTCTGTCAACCAGTCAATATATAATCTTATTTCATGTGTGTTTTGTTTAAAGACATCTCACTCAATATACTATATATTGTTGAATCATTAATACTGAACCTGTAGTCAATGTCACTATAATGTTATTTTCCACATGAGGCACATCATAGCCTCCTTATGCTCAGGAACACTAGTATACATTAGCACCATGCTTTGGGGCTATTATAAACCATGAAACCATCAACAAGAAAGTATAAAAATACAAAAAAATATGGCAATAGACCATGGTCCCCTTTTGATCTCTCTGGCCCTCTCACCTTCTACCACATGATGATACAGCAAGAAGACCCCTGCTAGATGCCAGCATTTTGATCCTCGACTTCACAGCTTCCAGAACTGTGAGTCAATACATTTCTGTGCATTATAAATTACTCAGTTTTACATGTTCTATTATAGTAGCACACAATGGACTGACTACAATGAATGACAAGACCTCTGGCAGTCAATGATAGAGATGGACTGGAGAATTCATCAATGGGGGTTTATCAAAGTAAAAAGCATAAAAGGCAATTTCTCACCTCACTACTCATAAAGACCAGGGGCCTAACAGGCCTTGAGCCCCTTTGTCCTGTTCCTTCTCTTCTGTGCTCACCCACATTCTGTAAACTGAGAACTATTCACATTTTGGTTATAAAATGTAGTAAGTTTATAAAATAACAACAATAATCAAGGACACACATAGCTTTTCTCATTTGGAGGGAATAAAATTGTGGAATGTTATGAGGACTAGAAAACTATATATAAAACAAATGTAATAAATTCATGTAATAGGTACTAGACAAATTACTTTATATATGAATAATTGTAGTAATAAATACTGATAAAGCAGGAATAATGGCATTACTAGGGAAAGCAAAATTATTCAAGCAATGAACAGACCACCAGTAGTCCCCAGAATAAGACTACTTTACCATTCCTGTAAACATACCATTATGAATAAATGAAAACCACAGGAAATGCTCACTTTTTCAAGATTTGTAGGCTTAAAGAGAGGTCAATTGCTGCAGACTCTAGGAGAGAATGTATTTCTAGTGTTTATGGCCCCAAAAGGAAGGCTAACAGATGACTGATTAGGAATCAGAGCAGAGAAGAAAAAATATTTTAAAATGTTATCTCATGACAAGCAGAGCAAAAACTTCCTGACTGGTCAGCATACAAAACACCTACTTAAAGCTTCAGTAATTAAACCATCAGTGGCACATCAGTTAAAGGGTCAACACATACTGAGCCTTATAGACAATATGTTGTATGCCCCTGTGGAGGGAATTCTAATGTCCAAAGATGATAAATCAACTGGTTTAGGATATAAATGAGACTTTTACCATCAAAATCAACGTTATATACAGAGTGGTTAGGTTCTCAGATCACACACACACACACACACACACACACACACACACACACACACGTCACATAGACCACTCTGTCAATCAGAAGTACAGAACTAATATAGACACATAACATAGTCAATGAGAACACAATTCTAGTTGACCAGCATCAAGCTCTCACTCCTTTGGTGACATCAGAGCTCTGACTACCAGCAACTCAGAGCTCTATGGTCTCACTGGGGTGAGACCTAAAAAGAACTGCTAGGTCTGGGGATGTAGATCAGTAGTAAAGTATTTGCCTACCATGTGCAAGACCATGGGTTTGAACCCCCAGTGTTGCTCCCTCAACACAGACTTGCTAATCCTCTCCTACAGCGACTATTTTATTTTAAATTTAAACATTAAAATTAAGTATCATTTTAAAAATTCAGTTCCTTATAACCACATTCCAAATGCTCAAGAGTCATATATGGCTAGTGGTCACAGTTTTGGACAGTGATTTCCATCACTGCATGAAGTCCTACTGGACAACACTGTTCTACTTAAGGTAAGTTTCTCACCTTTCTATAGCACCACAGAACAAAGCAGCTCTCTGTTGACAGCTGGTGATGTTGGTAACATAACAGTGTGACTGAATCATACTAATGGTTAATATGATAGATTTCTTATGCATATTTTACCACACTTTATTTAAAGGTAGCTCTCACCAAGGATAGTGACACATGCTTATAAGCCTAGTCTCTGGGAGGCTAAGGAAAGATGATTACAAGTTCAAAACCAACATGGGCTTCTTAGAGAGACTTTGCTTAAAATAAAAAAGGGGCAGAGGCTGGGCATGTAGCTCTAAGCAAAGGTCCTGGGTTCAATCCCTAATACCACAGGGTGGGGAGGGAAAAAGGCAGCTTCTCTGTTACACTCTCTCTTATATTCTCAGGTATGACCGATACAAATTGCAACTGGTCTCTTAACTAGACTCCCCTTAAGCATGGAGCATGCCATAGCCAAAAATGTATAAATAGGGCCAGGGATTTGCACAGTGGCACTGCCCCTGCCTTCCAAGCACAAGGTCCTGAGTTCAATCCCCAGTACCAAAAAAAAAAAAAAAGTATAAATAGTTCTAAGTATACAAAAAAGAGCTACTTTTTTTTTCTTTTGAATTTATTGGTACAATCTAGGTATACAATACAATTACATTCATTATTTGGATCCTGTACCTTTACATGATAGGTTTTGATTCTCATTATTTCCCCTTGTCCCTGCCCTCCCTTTACCCCCTCCTCTCCTCCCCATTTACAAACACTTTATTTCCATTTTTTTAGTTTCTCCCATTTTTTTCCTCTCCCTTATTACCTTTCCCCCACCCTTCCCACTTTCCCTACACCTTTAGCCCTTTACTTCCTATTTCACATTATTAATTATCTCATTAGGATCCCATGTACTATTATAGTTTTCCACACCAGAGAAACTATTCGGTATTTCAGATAAAGAAATCTCTGTATGAACATTAAAAATAGGGAATCCTAAAATAAAACTAAAAAGGAAAGTAAAAGAGAAAAGGCAATGATGTAAGATTAAAATAATCCTTAATTCTGAAGATGAAAATGGTCCCTTAACATAATTTAAATTGCTTCTTGCTCTTGTAGTCTTCTTATTCTTTTTTTCATTATTTAGAGAATACTTTTTAGTTTCTGTAATCAAACCCACGTAGCTATGACCTTACATATTTAGTACAATGCGTTACCCCTGTAAAAATGAAAAAATAAAAATAAAAAAATTAACATTTCTAGACCAATATGGCTGTCCATTTCTGTACAATGCCAACTCAACACAGTAAATTGGGATAACTTTTTCCAAAGTTGACAGCACTGTTAAAGTTTCCCAAAATTCAATTTATATATATAAAGACTAATGATAGCAGTATGTTATGCATCGACAGCAGCAACAACTTTTCAAGGTTCTGCAGTCATCTGAACAAAATTATAGACATTCAGCACATTCCATTAAACGAAACAAAAAAACAAAGAAAAGAATGATATTCAGAAAATAGCAAAGTTCTGTTGCTGTTGTGGTACCTGGCACCGTTTTTTTTTTATTAGCATCTTAATCATCATCTGGAAAGAGAACATTCTAGAGTAACATCATTAACTATAGCTCTGATAAAAGCATGGTCACTACTATGTATCATAAAGCAGGTACAAGATATTTTTCATTCACAGAGGTATGATACAGTATCGTCCTACATCAATGATACTAGAATCAGTTTTGGTTTGAAATTTGCTTTGTTTACAAATAAGATCACTACCCCAGTTTCTTTCTGGGCTCCTGTCGCATGGAGAATTGTTTTCCATCCTTTCACTTTCAGTCTATGGGCTTCTTTTTGCACTAGGTGTGTTTCTTGTATACAACATATTGTTGGATTTTGCTTCTTATTCCATTTTGCCAGTCTGTTTCTCTTGATTGGTGAGTTGAGGCCATTGACATTGATGGTTATAACTGATATGTACTGACTTATTATTGACATGTTATTGGCCTTTTGTTGACTCTTTTTACTTTCTCACCTTCTCCTTTTAGTTTCTTGCCTTGCCTATTTGATTTGCTCTGTTGGGCATCATGCTGTTGTTGCCTTCATTGTCATTTTCTAGGATCTTCTTTGGTATTCATGTAGTTTCTCAGGTGTTCTTTGTCGTGGAAGTGTCTTATTTC
>NW_022900948.1:28935016-28965377 GCF_012274545.1 Fukomys damarensis | reverse complement strand
AATTCTTCCCCTCTGTTTGGGAAGTTTTCTGTCATTAATTCTGCAAACAGCTTTTTTACGTCATTTGTATTTTCTCCTGCTACTTCATGGATTCCTATCAGTCTTATGTTATTCTTCTTTGCATCATCTAGGAGTCGTTGTATCAATTTCTCATGATCCCTTACTGTTTTTAAGAGACCTCTCTTTTCATGGTCACTGACTGCAATCTTATCTTCTATATCTGAGAGTCTATCTTCACATTCTTTTATTCTGTTGCGTACACTTTCAAAGGAGTTTTTAATCTCCTGGATATCTGTTTGAATCTGTTTTATGGATTCCATTTCTTTCCTATGTTGGGCGTTTATTTTTTCCATTTCTTTCTTATGCTGGGCCTTCATGGCTTCTATCATGGTCCTGAGCTCATCCATTTTTTTTGTCAATTTCTGCTCTAGAGTCTCGAATCATGACTTCCATTTTGCTCACTATCTCTATGGTTATTTGGGAAATTATTTCTGTTTTGAATTTTTCTAGGGCCTAATTGATCTGTTTTGTTACTTCCTGTGCTTTGAGTTCAGGGTGTCCTGGTGGTTCACTATCGGCCTTTTCATCCTCATTTACCCTACTGTTTTGCCATTGGTGAACTAGAGGTCTGTCTTTGTGTCTTGCTTAAGTGTTTTCTCAATTTTATTTTTGTTGTCGGACTGTACTTGGTTTAATCTCTGGGTTATCACCCAAATCTTCCTGATACAGTTGCGCCCTAGCTTCTGTGTCTCTCAAGACCCACAGACATTCTCATCTTCATAACATCAGAGAAAACAGCTCATCAAATCAACGGCAATGCTTTACCCCATCTGACACAATCAGCAACACATTAAGATCAAGCACAACCTGGAAACAGACCACCTGTGGTAGTCACTAGTCTATCACCCTTAAATCATTTGAATTAAATTGAAATCAAGAAGCAGTCCAGAATATGTCTGCAGTGAACAAGATTTCTATACAGTATATTTACCATTTAACGGCTCAGACAGAGCGAGGATGCAAGACCCCTGATCTCAGTTAGCTGATAGCTGAACCCCATGAGACAGACTGACCTCGGGCTGCAAGGCCCAGACTGAGTTTCCCAACCTTCTGAATGGTTGAACTTCACACGGTTCTACTACAGGTTTCCCAGCCCTTTTTTAAAAATACCCTTGATAACCATCTCTGCCTCTGCAGAGTGGGTCCAAAGACTGGCACAGTCAGGAGGTCTGAGAGTGTGGGGGGGCTGTAAGAGGAGTTATGGGGGTTCAGGGGCACCCACAGTGGCTACCTTCCTGGCACTGGAGCAATGGCGGCTGGGGTGGGAGAAGGTGTGGCTCTCCTTTTCGTGGTGGATCAGGGCCCAGACTACCTCCCGGAAGAGCTACTTTGTACAGTCCAGTCCTACTATCTACCCACTGGCTTTCTGAATTTTCACATGTCCTTGGTTGGGCCTTGTATCCACCCACATACCTCTGAGAACCCCCCTGGTCGAATCTCCACATGTCCAATTCCCTCTTTCAAAGCTGTTAATCCCTCAGGACTTTTCCTTCAGTGCTACTGGTGACATTTTGCTGGTTTTTGCTTATGTGGATGGAAAATGATCAATCAACGTTAAGAGGTGAAATACAACAGGTTGGGGGTACACACACACACATACACACACACACATGCACACACACTCCACTCTTCAGCAATTTGATTAAAAGGGAAAGCTGGTTTGCCAGAACAGCAAAAGCCTTTTAAGTATGTGGGGTCGAAGGGAGTGGTAGGATTGCTGGAAAGAGGGAATGGCCCACAGTAAGAATGCCTCAAATTTTCTGCAATGCAGAAGCTTAAGACAGGACTTCTGAGTGTTAAATTACCTACATACTTCAGTGCTCCCTCAGAAATCTTACAAGTTCTATAACAAACCTAATATAAGGTTTGCATACTATACATACTCCCGCATTTGAGGCATATCTGATATATGCAGTAACTTCTAGGAATACAACTCCCCATGAAAACATGTCTATAAATAGAAGCAAGCTATCTGAATCCAAGCCTGGACTACCTTTACTAGGGTTTCAAAAGCTTCAAACAGGAGGCTGTGGGTGTGGCTCAGTGGTAGAGTCCTTGCCTATGCCTAGAGTTCAATCCCCACCACCGCAAAAAAACTAACAGAAGCACACAACAGGGTAAGGATCTCTAGGCCAGAGATCAGATCTGATACATTACTTACATTTTATTTAATTCAAGATAAAGCTTCTAAACCCATATACCTATTAGTTGGTGATCCAAAAACAATACATTTAGACAGGTGTCTTAAAAAGTCTCAATATCCTAGTATCTTCCACTCCTAGCATGTTACTCTGACATCACTTCTCAAACTAGGAATTTGAGTGTGAAAAATAGATTGGTTTGTAATGGATGGTTGTGAGGACTGGGGGCAATGATAAGTAGCTGTGCCATAGGTGGAAAGGACCTTACCCAGCTGTCATCACAGCAGTCACCCACACCTGATAGGTACCTCCAACCACTCATTCTAAAAGCAATTTGGGATACATTAATTTAAATTTCCATTCCACCTACTGTGACCAAGGGACAGAAGCTAGATGTTAATGGTCCACACAAGAATTAAGTTCTTGCATTGGTATCCTGGGCAGCTGCTCCAAGGGCCCCACCCACTACTGGTTAGCCAAGTCCTTCTGAATTAGACCATTATGACATTCATCTTGCCCAGCTTTTAGCATCAAGGCTGGGTAAAGAGGCTGAGCTCTACAGCTGTAAGCAAAGATCAAGCCATAAAAAAGCAAATACAAGTAAAAGTAGGAAACCAATCCCAACTGGGTCAGTGAAGAAAAAAAAGATCAAATACAAACATCTTTTATTTAACATCTCCTAACTCCAAGCACTCTATGCCAGATGCAAAGGACAGAATGTTGAAAAAGACCAACATATGCTGTCTTGATCCAAACCACAGATCGTCTAGAAAGGATTCCTAGAAGGAAAACTCAGGACATCAGTATTTCTAGCTTCCATCTTTGTTCTTTATAATTTGACTTTGTTCCTACTGGAAACTAAATTAATATTTGTATTCAGTGTTTTCTTGGTGATCTGGATCTCCTCTTCTACAATCACTTACAGTGATTTTGTAACTTATGGTTATACTGGAAAAATCCATGTATTTCTCACAGTTTCAACATCCTGTTTGTTTTTTCACTTTTCTATCAGTAATTCTTCCTCTGTCATTCTATTTATATTCTATTAAGTCTGTGGATGTACCAAAACTCCAACTGTAAAAAATTTGACTCAGGACCAATATACCCACTCACTTGGAATACAGAGTATCATGCAGATGGTGAAAAAGCACTGGGCAAATGCTGTTGCTTTATCACACATGATAAATAATGCACAACTTATGTAAGATCAATTTCATTCTGTCTCTAGTTATTTGAGACTATACCATATTCATTATCTAATCTACAAATGAAAATTGTTCTTCTACTCAAAGACATTGCTAAAGTCTGAATTAGATTTCCTTGGCAATAATATGTACACAGAATGCTTATCTACCTCTCTCTTTTCTATCTAAAGGGTTTTGGAAATGCAGAAGCAATTTAATTTGCTGCCTCATTTCTACTAACCAATCTAATTAGTCAAGCCAAGTATAAAATGACAAGGAACCACTCTCACTTTGCTATTTTCTCAGACTTAAGAACTCTTTGATCTTAATTAAGAAATGACATATCATTGAGGAGCTAAACCTCCTCTTTTTAATTACACTGGTCCACTTTCTCTAATATTGTATAATTAGGAACAAGAGACAAGGTGATGTATTTATATCAACAGTTAATGAAATATTAAATGCTACAGCAATCTAACAATTACATAAATACAATTCACTGGCATCAAATTATTACTACCAGCATATTGTTACTGTTTTATCAGAAACAAATTAGCACAAAAATGTCTTTGAACTTCAAAACGTACAACAGCATTTCTCACTATTTCAATCTGCAGCAATGATATGTTTCTGGAAGTACCTCAAAAAACTGAAAGATTTGAAATTTATTTTCATGACCATAATGCCTAATTTGCCTTGCTTAGACAACATTCATTAAAAACAACAAAACAAAAAAACCTTCACTGGACAGCTATGTATCTTCCAAGCACTAAGGAAGACAAAAATAATATTCAGAAGAGAACAAAGATAACTGAAACAAATTCCTAAATGTCATCTACATTTGCCTTTCATAATGCTCTTGTTAGTGTGAAATTATATTTAAATACTACTAGAACATGTGTTCTGGTAATAACCAACAATTTTATGTAAAAACTAGATCACAAAACTTCCAAGAAGATCCTGAAAATGGCTTAGGGAGCATGAACACAAGTCTAGATATCATAAACATTCAATTTGTGTTAAACCTCATGTTCATATGATAGCAGCATATACTAGCAAACCCACATGATGCTTCATAATCAACAGAAAATTGTGAAATAAAAACAGTAACAAAGAAAAAAATGGTTTCCAAATAGTCACTCAATTTTTTTCCCCCAGAATTGGGGATTGAACCTAGAGCCCTCACACTGCACTACATCCCCAGCACTTTCTAATTTTGAGATAGAATCATTATGTTGAGGTTGTTCAGGCTGGGCTTGAATTTCTAATCTTGGCTCAGCCTCCTAGAGTGCTTGGATTATAGGTGTGTGCCACCATGCCCAGCTTTTTTTTTTTAAATATTCACTAAGTGCTTCAGTTCTTACTATCTACCTAGTAATACTTTATTTCTAGAGCATGTTATATTACATTTGGCCCCCTCTGTCACACTTTTCTATTTTACTTTTCAAAAAATGGTTTTATTGCAACATAAATAAAATATAATAAACTGAACAAATTTTAAATGTACAATTTGAAAAGGTTTGACATGTGAAAAATAACCACAAACCATTACCCTCATTAAAAAAGTAAATATGTACATAGTCTCAAGTTCCCTTAAGAGCCTTTGTTGTCCCTCTCTTTCTTCTCTCCTACTTTTAAACCTTCTACTCCTAAGACAACCAATTATCTGTTTTACATCTTTACAAAGTAATTCTTAGCCTGGCCTCTTTCATTCAACAGGTATTTTTGAAACCCATGTATATTGCTGAGCATATCAATAGTTCATTCTTTGTACTGCTAAGAAATATGCCATTATATGTGTACACAATTATTTTACCTATTCACTTCTTGATGGACATTTAGATTTTTCAGTTTTTAGTTATTATAAATAAGGCGACCATGAAATTCATATACACACAAGCCTTTATATAAATATATTTATATATGCATCCATTTTTATTGGACAAATAAATAGGATCAAATGGTAGGTATATTATTCAACTTTTTTTAAAAAGTGAAAAACTGCCAAAGCAGCTGTATCATTTTACATTCCACCACCAGAGCACAAATGACCTAGGCAACATCTGAAAAATATTCAGATTTTTCAAATTCAGTCATACTAACAAATACATAGTAGCAATTCTTTCATTGCCGTTTTGCACATTCCTAATAACATTGGGTTAGTATGTGCATATTTAGCATCTATGTATGTTCTTAAGTGTTTAAAATTTTTGCCCATTTTCGTTATATCTGGAAGTACTGGTTACCAGCACATCCTATAGATACCAAATTCCATAGATGTTTAAGTCTCATACAAAATAGTGTAATACTTGCATTGAAATTACATATATCCTCCCATATACTGTAAATAATCTCTAGGTTACTTATAAAACCTAATATAAAGTTGTAAATGCTATATAAATGTTTGTTATACTGTATTGCTTAGGGACTAATCACAAGAAAAAAGCCTAGACATGTTTAGAACAGACACAAAAAACGATTTTTTTTTTTGGTACCAGCTATCAAACTCGGGTCCTTGCACTTGTGAGGCAGGTGGCAGCACCACTGAGCTAAATCCCCAGCCCCAGACACAAATTTTTTGGCAAAGGGAAATAAGGAACAACAAAAAAAAATTTAATTGCAGGGGATGGAGATGAAACTCAGTGGTTCAGTGCTTGCCTAGCATGCACAAGGCCCTGGGTTCGATCCCCAACACCCCCCCCCCAAATTAATTGCTACTGGGGAAAACACTTTGGATGTGTATTCTCCAGTTTCTTGTCTTTTTGTTTGTTTTGTTTTTTTGGTACCGGGGATTGAACTTGGGTCCTTGCGCTTGCAAGGCAGGCCACCGAACCACTGAGCTAAATCCCCGACCCTCTTATCTTTTTTAACATCTGGAATTTTCTCCAATGGCTTGAAAGCAGTAAAAATTGTCCATTAATATTCCCTTGGGCTAATAAGAGAATGATCTTACAGGATAAAACAGGAGCCAAAAATATGGATAAAAGGAAGAGGAAGAGAAGGTAACAGCTACACTGTATGTATATGTTAAGAACTGAATATCCCATTGTCCTAGTACATGTATGATTGAATTCTCAGATCTGTAAATTTTTATACTTTCATTGAGTAAACATTTAATAAAACAGGCATAAAAATAAAAAGTATTTTTGATTCTCAGCAGGTTGAATTCACAGATGTAGAACCCAGAGATGTAGAGGAATAATTGTACAGAATTTTAAGAGTTCTTTACAAAATCTAGATACGTCTTTTGTCAGAAATTTTGAAGAATATTTCCTCCAAGTTGGTGAACTGTATTTTCAGTCCTGGGTTCTTAAATTGTATTTTATTTTTATCCATGCATCCATCCATTCATCCATCCGATTTTTTGAGATAAGGCCTCACCATGTAGTTCAGGCTGGTCTTTAACTAATTATGTAATCCAGGCTGGCCTTGAACTCACAGTGATCCTCCTGCCTCAGTCTCCCAAATGTTGGCATTATAGTAATGCTTCACCATTCCCAGCTATTAAGTTTCATAAAGTCCAATTTATCAAAAAAATTGGGGGGGGGTACCAGGGGTCGAACTCAGGACCTTGCACTTACAAGGGAGGCAGTGGCACCACTGAGCTAAAGCTCCGGCCCCAATTTATCAAATTTTACTTTTATTGAACTGCTTTAGTGTCATATCTAAGAAATCTTTGCATAACTCAAGATAAAACAGATTTTTCTCTCTATTTTTACTAGAAATTTTATAGTATTAGATTTCACTTAAATTCTAAGATTCATCTTAAATTAGGGGCATAACAAAAATTCACTTTTTTGCATATTGGTATCCAATTAGTTGAGCACTATTTGTTGAAGACATCATCCTTTTCCCACTGAATTACCTTTGCACCACTGTTAAATATAAACCTATCATGTCTATGGGACTCTTTCTGAACTCTCCATGCTGTAACACTAAGATACTTAACACTAAAGCAGTAACATACTGTCTGGATTACTGTGATTTTATAAATTACAAAACCAGGAAACTTAAACCCTATGACTTTATTCTTTTTCAAAATGATTTTTGCTGGGCCAGAGATGTAGCTCAGTGGTGCCACTGACTGCCTAACAAGTGCAAGTTCCCATAAGTGAAACCTGGTACCAAAAAAAAAAAAAAAAAAAAAAAAAAAAATAAAAAAAAAAAAAAAAAAAAAAAAAAAAAAAGATTTTTGCTGGCCTAAGTCCACATCTCCATATAAGTTTTAGAATCAGTCTGTCAATTTCTACCAAAAAGCCTGCTGGGATATTAAGATTACACTGACACTATAGGGTCACAGGGTCAATTTGGAGAAAACTGCCATCTCAACAATACTGAATTATCTAATTCATAAATAAAGTTTATCTATTAAGTTTTTTTTTTGTTGTTGTTGTTGTTTTTTTTGAGACAGGGTCTTGATAGGTAGCTCAAATTGGCCTTGAACTCACTATGCAGTACAAGCTGTCCTCAAACTCAAAGCAGTTCTCCTGCTTCAGGCTCCTGAGTGCCAGAATTACAAATCACCATGTCCTGCTTTCTATTAAGTCTTTCGTTCCTGTAAGAAATGCTTTACAGTTTTTAGTGTACAGATTTAAATGTATTTTGTTAAGTTAATCTCTAAACATTCTAATTTTTTGTTACTGCAAATAGTATTTTAAAATTTAAATACTCAACTATTGTATTGTATATTCAATGGATTTTTATACATTGAACTTATATCCTATAACCTTGCCAAATTAATTTTAGTATATTTAGTATTTCTTCTATGATTTCACAAGATTTGCTACACAATCATGGAGTCAGTGAATACTAATAGTATTCTTTCCTTTTCCTCTTTTCTTGTGCTAGAAATTGAACCCAGAGCCCTCCACACACTAAGTGCAATTCTACCACTGAGCTATATAGCCTTAGCAATTCTGCCTTTCTAATCAGAATAATTTTCCTCCAACATAAATCTTTTTTTCTTTTCCTTTATTTCACAGGCTAGAAACTCCAATACTAAGAATGTTTCTGATGTTAAAAAAAAAAGCATTCAATATTTCACTATTAAGTATGAGTCTAGAGACTGGGCTTTTCATGAACACAAGGTCTTTTTTACTCTGTAGTTTGCTAGTGTTGGTTACATAAAGCACTTACAACTGCTAGTGTTAACTACATAAAGTTGGTTGAAAATGTTTTTAGTTTTTTGTATCCTTACTGATTTTTTGGCTACTTGAACTACTGATTATTTTGGGAGAGTATTACAATCTCTGGTACACAAAAGTTTTAAATTTTGAATTTCAATTCATCAATTTTTTTCTTTTATTAGTCTTACTTTTGGTGTCACACCTAAGAATCGATGGCTGAATGCAAAGTCATTAAGTATCCCTTCATTTCCTTCTAAAAGTCTTATGGTTTTAACTCTTACATTTAGATTACTGATCTATTTTGAGGTAATTTTTAAAGTATATTAGTAGGTAATAACTTCATTCTTTTGCATGTGGAAATCCAGTTGTTCCAACATCATTTGATGAAGAAACTATTCTTTCCCCCATTAAATGTATTCAGCGCCTTTGTTGAAAAATCAATTAGCCATAGATATATTGATTTTATTCCCTTGGTCTATACAGTGTACTTCTATCCTTAAGTCAGCACCACACAGTTTGGTTATTTTAGCTTTGTAATAAGTTTTGAAATCAGAACATATGAGTCTCCTGACTTTTTTCCTCTTTTTTCAAGATTGCTTTGGTGGTCCAGAGCCTCTTGTGATTTTTTAAATTTTTGTTTAGATATAGTTTTCCATTTCTGTAAAACAAACAAAAAAGATAGCCTATCAGGACATTGATAGGGACAGTTATAGTTTTGGAGAATACTGACATGTTAACAACACTGCCTTCCTATCCATAAATGCAGGATGTATTTCCATTTGCTTCAGTATTCTTACTTTCATCAATGTTTTGAAATTTTCAGTGTATAAATCTTACGTCCTTGATTAAATTCATTCCTAGGAATTTTATTTTTCCATGCTATTGTAAACAGAACTGTTTCCTTAATTTCTTTTTAAACTATTCTTTGCTTATATACAAAAACACAACTGGGGGCCAGGGATTTAGCTCAGTGGCACCGTGCCTGCCTCCCAAGCTCAAGGTCCTGAGTTCGATCCCTGGTACAAAACAAAAACAAACAAATAAAAAAAAACACAGAAACACAACTGATTTATATGTGAAAATATTATACCCTGCAACTTTTCTGAATTCATTTATTAGCTCAACAGTAGCTTTCTGGTGAATTCCTTGGGGTTTTCTATATATAGAATCATGTTATCTGCAAGTGAAGATAAGTTTTATTTCCCCTTATAAATTCTGCAAACTCAATGAACTCTAATCCCCTTGTCCTCATCAGACTTCGAGCCCCATCTTTGCAATCAGGGAGACTGGAAACCTCTACCTGTTCTTCCCCTCCCTATCCTATAATCTGGAAACCCTTACCTGGTTGTAAGGTGAGGCAATTATAGGGCTCACCATGTTTGTTTCTCATCTCTCACATATTACTGTACTACAATGTCTAATATCCAGTGTCTTGCAATCACTGTTCAATATATGTATTTTTCAGGTTTTTTCCTTTCAGGTAGTGTGATGATTAATTTTAGCTGTCAATTTAAGTGAATATTCATTCATTTGGTCAAATATTCTGGATGTGTCTATAAAGGTATTCTGGATGAAATTAATGTCTGAATCAATACTGAGTAAAGCAGACTGCCTTCCCTAATGTGGGTAGGCTTCCTCCAATCAATTTAATCAATATTTTAGAATAAAAAAGGACAAGAGGAAACTCGTTTCCTTGACTTTTCAGTTAAGACATTAGTATTTTCCTATTTTTAGACTTGAACTGCACCATTGGCTTTTTTTGAGTCTCAAGCATAAAATTTCCAACAAAATTTTTTTATCATTGGCTCTCTCTAGTCTCTGGAATCTTGGGATTTCTTAGCCTTCATAATCAAAGCCAAGTCCTTATAATAAATCTCTTTGTACTTTGTACTACATGATTAAAATGTAAAATATAAAAGAGGTAGTCATGGTGGCCTAGGACTGTAATCCCTGTTCTCTGGGAGGCTGAAGTAGGTGGATCACAAGTTCAAGCCCAGCTTGGTCAACTCAGCAACTCAGAGAGATCCTGTCTCAAAAATAAAAAGGGATAGGGATGTAGCTTAGTGTGAAGGGCCAGGGGCAATTCCAGAATTGCATTAAACAAATAAAGACATAAATAGACAGAGAGGGGAGAAGGAAAAGAGGACAGGGGAGAGGGGCAAAGGGAGAGACAGAAAAGGAGGGGAGGGGCAAAGGGAGGGGAAAAGAAAGGACAAGGGGAAGGGGAAGGGAGATGGGAGGACAGAGGATGGAAAATAGTGGAATAGTGGAGGGCACAGACTACAAGACAAGACTCTACATTTTTCATTTCATGTTCTGAACAACTGTGTGGGTAAACACTTATGTACTTTTATTTCCACTGTACTGGTGTTAAAACTGATTCAGAGAAGTTTTATGACTTACCCAAGGCCAGACACAAACAAGTGTAGGACTTGAACTCAAAACTTTTTTCTTCAGACTGCCTTTTACATGAATTCAACTTCCTCATATTAAAATCAATGAACCAAAAAGATATTTATCTAGATATATATTAGATATGAGGAAATCAAGTCCAATGTGAAATTAATTTCAAAACATAGCACACAAACATCAGATTTCCTCGAGCACAATATAAAACATTCCTCTCCAGGGAACATAAATATTTAGTATACAAGAATGTGAAATTACATGGTAAGAACAAATATTTTAAGTTAGCAAAAACTTTCTGCTAAAGATTATTTATCGCATAGCTTATCAGTTTCTTCCAAAAATAAAACAGATACTACTATTGTCAATTTCTAAATTCAATACAGTCAAATTCACTTTCTCAAACTAAAGTTCTACAGCATTATGAGTAAATCCTTTGTTGAACTCAAAACTTTTGACTCAAAATTACTTATTCTGACATAAAATTCTAAAGAAACACTAAGTATGAAAGTGAAAATACCTAGGATTTTGATATCAATCAGATGTATGTCAGAACTTTTTTCACTAACTTTTTTCACCTAAATGATACTAGCATCTTTTTACTGTCCTACAGGTACTTTTCTCATTTCTTTCTTTATGTAAATTAGATTTCGTGTTACATCACTTAAAACAAACTATATACAATATACTTAATTCACTCATCCCTGTCTTGCTTTAACATGACAAGGGTTAGGGCTGGATCACGTAATTCAAGTTGGCCCTCAGCACTAATTATATTTATCTCTCTGATCCAAATGTTCTCAAACTTTGTGCATCAGAATAACCCAGAGGATTTGTTAAAACAAGATTATTTGGGTCACCCCAATACCAGTGTCTCTTGTGCTCCACAGTGACAGGCCCAGTTCACACTGTTATCTCTAGCGGGAGAGGAGAGAGGTCCACCCTGTCCTGGCCTGGGACACAGGCGTCTTGGGCACCCCTGCTGCACAGGGTGGCAGAAGTGACAGTCAAAAAGACTGAGCTTAACTGAGGTTGAGAACATCATCCAGGAGGAGAGTTTTGCATTACTCTACCACAGAGACTGGATGAGAGACAACCATGGAACAGCTGAACTGAGATCCCCTGAAAAGCTCGTGCTCAGGCCGCCAAGATCATAAGGCTGTATGTTACGGTGGGAGGCCAAATTTGGTGGGTGTAACCTTTAGAGGGGGGCATCTGAAAGAGCTAGCATTTTAGTCCAACGATCTGCTTGAGCTTTTGCATCACTATTTCTACGTGGGTTGCCTAAATGTCTATACTAACATGACCTCTTTCTTCTGGCTAAGAGGGGTTTATAAGTGGTTCTGAGGGCTTTTCCATAACCAGTTTATATTTGATACCACTGTTGTCTCTGACTTTACTACTCTAGAGTGACATAGTTGGTGCTGTCAACTGGTTTTCTCTGTATGCCAGTACTGTATTATCTAGGGGCCATAAACAATACTATGGCTCATTCCCGAAGAATCAGGCACTGGGCCAAAGAAGCTGCAAACCCCAGAAGAAAAACAAAACAGAAACATGAGATAACAAGGAAACAAAATGCCTCCCAAAATTGCCAGCTTCCCCAAAGCCAATTCAGGGAGACATTGAGGAGGAGATCATAAGCCACATAGCAGAAATGTCTGAAAGGGTATTAATCAAGGTAACAAAACAATTCAGTAAGGAGCTTAGAAAATTCAAGTAAGATATGACTAAACAGGTAATCACCCAAATGAAACAAATGATCAGCGAGTCTAGAGAAAATAGTAATAAAAATCTAATGGAGGACCAGGGATTTAGCTCAGTGGTTCACCACCTGCCTCACCAGTGCAAGGTCCCGAGTTCAATCCCCGGTACCAAAAATAAATGAATAAACAGAGTAGACATTGCTCTAGGAGAAAAAAAAAATCTAGTGGAGCTAAAGAAAGGGATGCAAAACATGAACACCCAGCACTCCCATAGAATGGGAGTCTATTTAAAAGTTCCAAACAAAAATTCAGGAGAGAAGCTGGAGATTAAGTTCAGTGGTTCTGCCACCTGCCTTGCAAGTGCAAGGACCCAAGTTGGATACCCGGTACCATAAAAAAAAAAAAAAATTCAGGAGATTAAAAAATACAATTTAAAGGGTAGAAGTGACCAATGTGAGGACAATGCAAGATCTAGAAGATAAGGTTGTGGTTGGTGATCAATTAATGACAGCTTAAAAAAAAAAGAGAACATGAAAAATAGATTCAACAGCTGCTAAATGACTCAAAGAAGACCAATATAAGAGTAATCAGAAAGAGTAAACAATCAGAAGACAGCACAAAGGGCATAAAAAAACCTGTTGACAGAAGTAATAGCAGAAAACTTTTCAGACATGGGAAAAGAATTTAACAAACAGATAAGCAACATATACAGAAACTCAAATAGCCATGATAAAAAAAAAATGAATGAAAGAAAGCCACTACACATGCCATACAATAATTAAAGTACCAGAAATCTAACACAAAAACAGAATCTTGAAAGCTGTTAAGAGAAAAGCAACAAATTACCTATAAAGGAAAACCCATCAGAATTACAAAAGATTTCTTAACACAAACCTTAAAGGCAAAGAGAGCTGGGAATGAAGTGTTTCAAGCCCTAAAAGAAAACAACTTCCAGGCCGGGGATCTAGCTCAGTGGTTCTGCCATCTGCCTCCCAAGCACAAGGACCAGAGTTTGATCCCCAGTACCAAAAAAACAAAACAAAACAAAACAACTTCCAACCTAGACTGATATATCTTGCAAAATCATCTTTCAAAATTGATAAAGATAATTCCATGATAAAGAACACCTAAATAAATTCATGACCACCAAATCAACACTCCAAAAAATTCTCAAGGAAATTCTAAAAAGAGACAGTAGTTTACAATGCCAAAAGGTCTAACAGAATGAATGCATCAGGCAGGGCTAGCAATAAATAGAGGGAAAGAAAGCAAAACAACAACAAGTAAATAATACAATGACAGGAATAAGTCAATTATCTACCAATTACATTATTAGGGCTGGGGATTTGTATCAGTGGTGCCATTGCCTGCCTCACAAGCACAAGGTCCTGAGTTCAATCCCCAGTACAAAGAAACAAGGCACACTATCAATATGAATGGACTCAATCTACCAATCTATGTCTGTAGTCAAAAGACACAGATTAGCAGAATGGATCAAGAAATAAAATCCAACAGTATGATGTATACAAGAAATAGATCTAACACAAAAAGCCTTTAAAATCATAGACTAAAAATTCAAAGGATGAAAAACAATGTTCCATACAATGGGAACCACAAAACAAGCAGGAGTAGCTAGCCTATTCTCAAAGTGGACTTTCAGCCACAGCTGATCGAAAGAGACAAAGAAGGACATTACATATTGGTTAGTGGCACCATTCAACAGGAAAAGATAACAATTATAAACATATATGCACCAAACTATGTACAACCAACTCCATAAAACAAACACTCATGGACATAACAGATCAGATAAGGGCTAGGGATGTAGTTCAGTGGTGCTGTGCCTGCCTGGCAAGCACAAGAGCCTGAGTTCAATCCTTGGTACTGGAAAAAATCAGATAAACATCAATACAATTACAAGTGAGGACCTCAATATTCCACTATCACAAATAAATCAACTAAGCAAGAAATTAACAAATAGCAGAATGGAAAACAAGTCTGTTTGCTCTCACCACAAGTTTCTGATTCAGTAGATCTAGGCTGGACCCCCACAACTTGCATTTCTAACATTTTTAGCTGACATTAGTGCCATTGGTCTGGTATCACACTTGGCTCAAAGTCATATTCATTCTACCACTTTCCTAACTGAGCATCCCTTCAAATCTAATTCCTTCTGTGGCATCCTCATGCTCACAGAGGAAACAGAAGCAAGCAGAAGATTATGTCCACATGTCTCCAACACATTCATCCACTTCCCTCTTTGACATCAGCCCTCCATGGTTACTCTGTTCTATCTGCAAAATCTTCCTTGCTCTTCCTCAAACTTGCTGTTGTCCCCATTTCAAGGATTTTACACTGGTTGTTTGGAATGCCCTTTCCCACAGATATTTACATGTTTACTCCTTTACTTTAGATGTGCTTAACTGTCCCCTTATTTAAAAAGCCCCTCCTCCCAGGCTATGGGGAAAAGGAACCCTTTTCCCCTTTTGTTGGGAGGGTAGACTGGTACAACCACTGTGGAAATCAGTGTGGAGATTACTCCAAACACTATTCTCCTTCTTGGTATCTTCCCAAAAGAATTAAAAGCATACCATAGCAATATATGTACACCTATATTTTTAGCAGTACAGTTTGTAATAGCTAAATCTTGGAAATAGCCTGTGCCCATCAACCATCTTAGATAATGAAGATGTGGTTTTTTTTTTAGTAGAGTACTACTCAGCCATAAAGAGATAAACTAGAGTCATTTATAGCTAAATGGATACACCCTGAGACTACACTTTTTTTTTTCCTTGGTACCAGGGAATTGAACTCAGGGCTTTGTGCTTGCAAGGCAAGCAGTGGAACCACTGAGCTAAATCCCTGGCCCTTGAGACTACACTCTTAATTGGAATAAACAGGACACACATGTGTAAATACAGGACTGTTTCTCTAGTGTAAGAAAGCATAAATGAGGAGCAAAATACATAACAGATATTGGGAAATTTTTCAAGGAAAACTGGCGGGAGCAGGGAATGGAAGCAAAGCTCTTGTAAACAGGGAGAGGTAGGTGGGTGGTAGATGGGTTGAAAAGGGAATGGGAAAAAATAAGAACCAAAATATATCATGTACAGGTACAAATTCCCTATGATGAATGCGATCATAATGCATACCTAAAATGTACCAGTAAGTTTAATTTTTAAAAGCCCTTCCCAGATCCCACTACAAAAGTTAGCAAACCTCTCCACATGCATCTGGCATTCCCACAACCACTATGAATTACATTCAATTGTCACCTGATAGTTTAGTTATGTTCATCTATGTGGAAACTGAGTAGAAGAGAGGGAGAAGCAGCCAAATCCTCCAGGATTAGAAATTTAATAAGATAACAAACAACAATGTAGCCCATTTATCTGAGAAATGTGGCTGTGAAAACAAAGCACAGAAATAGGAACAGGCAGCAGCAGACAGAAGCAGAGGTTTTTTAAGATTCAAAGGAGACTTGAAGGCACAGAGGCTACCTTGGCAAAGATAAAGTGTTAAAATGCTAAAAATTAAAAGAATGTGGGAGACAAGACTTTAAATATCTGAAGATATCTCAGAAAAAGATTATCTCAGAAAACATTTATTCACCACAAATATGGAGGACACCCAAGAGAAAATTTTTCAAGAAACGGTGACTTTTTGCTTTTGCTTTAAAGGAGATATTTGCAAAGAATTTAGTATATACAAGGCACTTTGGGGAAACAGTTCATACCTACCGTGACATCTGATTTAGTTAATCTTACAACAACCCTAAAAATAGGAATTATCATCTAAACTATTTTGTACATATCAGAGACATTCTGATAGATATGTCTTCTCTTCCCAAATAATTCCAACCTTTATTTCTCTCTAGTCTTATTATTATTGATTCTACACAGTATCCAACTTCAGAGTCTCATGTAGCCAAGTATTAGATATCAGGGCAAATTTCTGTTAAGAGGCCAAACCACTTTTACCACCCAGGTGGTTATCAAGTTGCAAACAAGGTAATCCACCACTTCTGTTCATAGAATCTAGAAGCCAAACCTGACTCACAGGAACCAACCTCTGTTGGCTGATTCCGTATCTTCATATTACTTCACCCTAAACTGAGCTCTTGGAGCTAGTCCACATAAATTTCAGCACAGCAGCTGCTCCTAATCCGCCCTCCCTTCCTATTCTTCCTAGATGCCCAATTTCACCTTCAACCACTTCACTTTGCTTAGAAACCTTTACTCACCACAAATAGGAAGAGTACCCGACAGAAAATTCTTCAACCTCCCTTCCACTTTAAATTTTCATCTTATTCTCAAGAATGTTCTTTTCTTCTCTCTCATCAATGGTAATAACAGATATTCTTATTTTGTTTCTGACTTAACCTACAAGACTTCAATGTTTCCTTACTGGCATGTAACTTTAGGGTTTCCTCATTAAGTATGGGGCTGATCATTGGCATCTTACAACCATGGTCATTTTATTTTATTTTATTTTATTTTATTCATTTACCATGGTCATTTTAAATGTCTCAGGAAGGAACATCCACAAGTATTCAGTTCCAGGTTCATCCAAAATTTATCAATGATAAAACTTTTCCATGCACTATTCTGCTGACAGAGAAGACATTAAACACATCTACATTGTCTTTTAAAAAAGACATTATCTTTCACATTATTATCTTTCTAGACATTTTAATAACTAATCAGCTATTTATTGAAATGTTTTTGTGCCTTTTAAAATCATCAAATAATTTTCTTTCTGTAATAAACATAAATACAAGCTACACTTTCTCATTTCACAAAAATACAATCTAAGTGGTCTACAAAAGTAAAAAATTTTAATTGAATTGAACTAGTGGTTTAACTGGTAACTAACATAACCAAATAATTTATATAAAAATCTAATTAGAAAAAAATTAGGCAATCAGCTTTAAGATATAAACCAGTGAGCAGAAAACTGATTTCAAAAGCAATCCTGTCTTGTTTCATAATGCATATTTTTTATGCATTGACTTTCAACTGTTGTTTCACCTTCCAGCTTGGGTAAATTGGATTTTAACCACACTTATAGCATCCATATGCAGGTTGCAAATGTATTCCATTGAAGCAAAGCAGTGCACATAAAGGGTCTCAATTAAATATTTTAATGTTCCTTGTAAATTAAAGCCCTACTGAATAATCATTTCTATGTAAATTTTCTTGGGGGTGTTCTGACAATATGCCATCATCATATGTAGCTACTTTAATATACGCTTATTTGTAATGTTTGACATAATGAATTTCCTGTTTATTCTTAGAATGAGAATGAGAATTTTAGCTTTTGCAATTTTTCGTTGCTAGACAGCCTTTGTGACAGAACTGAGGCACTATTTCTTCATGACTTACTATGAAGAAGAATAATTTAATAATTTAACCATATACACACCACCACTACATTTACCAGAAAAAATTAGATGGACTGCTAATATAAAAATACCATGTTAATCTCTCCTCCCTCAAAAGTAAAATTTCCCTGAAAGCCCAAAAGCTCACTACCTAACCCTTATCTCTCACCTTCAAAGTTTATATTTTTAGACAGAAGAAAAGTCATATGCTCAAATGTAAATATACAAAATAAAGATTGTTAGCATAATGCATCAGGAAAGTACACATATTTCCTAAATTTATATAAAACTGTACATTGTATATGTAAATATGTATTTCTAAGAGTTTAAAGGCAGTTATCCGCTACTCAAGGCAGAAGCCAGTTATTGTGGTGCATGCCTGTAATAGGAGCACTCAGGAGATTGAGGCAGGAGGACCATGAGTTTAGGTCACCTTGGGCTACACACATTCTCAAAGGGGAGTAAAGGGAAAAAAAGCTTTACATACAAAAACTTTAAGAATTGCCAAATAAAGCTAAAAGATACAAAGGTATAGTATCTCCGGGTCACATTTTGATTTCACAGAAAATATTACTGACATCCGAGTAGATACTTTGGTGCTAATACTGCACATTTGTAATCAGACCAAAAATTCCCATTCAAAAGAATCAAACTAAAATATTCAATCATAGTTACTTCTTAAAACCTACAATTTCACACATTTTTCCTGAGCTTTATTATGTGCATATTCAGGCATTCTGATTGTAAAATTCATTCTTAATGAGCATCCTAGCCAAAAAAATTCATTACATCAATGGTTTAGACACTTGGAAGATATGCACAAAATAGGTTTAGATTTATTTCCATAGATTTCATTTTTATAATAAAGGCCAGGTAAATTATTAATCACAAAACTCACTCAAGTGCCAAAAAGCTTCAGTTGAATGTTGAACATACAAACACATGTCAAAAGGATCTATAAGTCCAAGTTTCTCCACTTCTTCAGATCATCTGATCTCTACAGTTCCTTCAGTTAAAATATAAAAGGTCATTAAATAAAAACTCAACAACTTCTCAGATGGTTTAAGACACTGTTTGTACTGCTGTCAACTATCAATATGATCAGATTAGAATCAATTTAGGGGAATCTAAAGTACTTGATTTCTAAGGGTTTCAAAGATACACATATACAAAATCCTTTAGATTTTTAAACAATGCCTTTTATTAGTCAAATTACAGAAAGCATGACAAAAAGAAAAAGTTACATAATTCATCATACTTGTATATTAACACTGTTAGTGCTTTAGGTTATTTCTTTGCAGTCTTTTCCTTACGCATAGCTTTAAATAATTGTTATGATTAGAGAGGAGGAAAACTTGAAGATTATTCTTTTTTCTCTAATCAAACCCAGGGCCTTGCACTTGGTAGGCAAGTGCTCTATCACTGAACTACACCCCCAGTCCTCCTACTTGAAAAATTTATACAGTAACAGGAATTTTTTATTTTGCCAGAAGATCCTACATGGTCTGTCCTCCTCACAAACCATCAATTACCATCTGGCCTCCTCCTACTCTCTCTGTCCCTCACTCTACTGTAGTCCTTGACCTTCTCATTCCTAGAATACATCAGGCACATTTCCAACTGGCCATACGTACTTTTTCCCTCTGCCTCAAATGTTCTTCCTCAAGATACCTGAATGTCAAGTCAAAGCCTTACTCAAAGTCACTTTCTTATATCATTCTGGCAACTATCTAGCCTGAACTATCTCCTATGCCTCTTCTCTGCTTTTCTCATCATTTATCCCTTACATGTTATTTTATTTACTTATCTTCTTTAGTCTCTATTTTCTCCACCCAAATTAAAATATAAGAGCAGGTTTTTTTGTGTTCACTGATTTCTCAGCACCCAGAAAAGTACCTAACACATGGAACTGCCCAATAATAAGAGTTTTTGGATTAAATAATCTCAATAATCATCGTTGAAAATAATCATCTAGTTATATCCAAGTACACTAAGGATTTATCTTACAAATCCCCTACTGATGGACATACTGGTTATAGCCAATCTTTCACCATTGTAAATAATGCTTAAATTCAGGGGTCAGCAATTGTTTTCTAGAAAGCATCAGAGTAAACATCTCCTTTGCAAGGTCCCTATCATAACCACTCAAGTCTGCCACTATAGCGCAAAGTAGCCACAAATGGTTTTAGGTTACAACAGGCCAGATTCAGCCTGCTTCAAGGAATATTTTGGTGCATGTATCTTTTCCTATGTTTTGAATTAGTAGAATTACAAGATAAATTGGTATGAATATACTTACGGCTCTTGAAACATTGTCAGGTTGCTTTTCAAAAGGATAATCATGAGAAAGCTGAAAAAGTGGAATACTTAACTCATTGGTGGTAGAGGTATAAATGAGTATGACTTGGAAAAATGTCAGTATTTACTAAAGCTGAACATACATACCGTAGGATTCAATAATAGGCCAGGGTTTTTATTTTATTTGCTGTGTCAGACAGTAGAAGGAACACAGCTGTGTCAACAATACCATTTATTGATCTGAATGCCAGTCACATATATTCAATTAGTAAAAATCAATCAACTGTTCATATGGATATGTTCATTTTCTTTAAATATATTATACTTTAAAGTTTTAAAAGAAAAAAAATATTCCCATCAGCTATGTAAGAGTAATTTTCTTCCCTCTTCCTCCTCACCTGCAATAGATATTATTTCATTTTATATTATGCCAATTTGACAAAATTTGTTTCTACACCTTGGGAGACTGGGAAAAGACGACCACAAGTTCAAGCACAGCAGTCTCAAAACGGAAGAAAAAAAAAAGCATCTCAATTCAAGGCCCTAGGTTCAATCTTCAGTACTGCCAAGAAAACAAAAAACAAACAACAACAACAACAAAAACACTAAGTTTCTAAATTGGCACAGTATTTTGTCTTTGGAGTCTGAACACGTCTATAAATTGTTTTTTATCTATCACTGAATTTTACAAGTTTCTGAAAATCATAAAAATGTCAAAAAGACATCAACTCTGTCATACTGCTGCAAAATTTTCTACAGACTATTACTTTCTTCAGTTAATTAACTCATTAATTTTAGTACTGGTTATTGAACCTACAGCTCCAAGAATATTCCTTGACTATATTTGAAAGGAAAATATAAGTCCAAACCATTATAAATGATGCTTAGCCTTCAAAAACAGGACATTCCCTAAAACGCTACTTGAAAGGTAGTTATATGAGAAATCCACTAATTATAACCCCTTGTTTTCTGAAGATGTCTAATAAAATTGCTAATCATGAAAATGTTAAACCTGAGTAACTTAGATAACCTGAGTAATTTAGAAAAGAATTAAAACTCCCTACAATAAATATGTACTGGTTTATCATTATAAATCAGATAAACTAGAAAATCTGGTAGACTGGGTAGGTAAGGAGAGAAAAAGAATTCTAGTGGTTTTAACAGAAAATTAGAAAGTTTTCAAAAGTGACACACAAAAGAGGTTCTCATTGAAATGAAATTGTATCTAACAACAACCAGTAAAGTCTCGGGCTTCTGCTGAAGACCACAAGACTATGAAGACTACCAAGAGGCCTTAGGAAAAAAACTTCTGGAATTAGAATCCAAATAAACCAAAGAGGCCTCCATGGGGATAAAAGAGAAAGACCTAAACTAAAAGAGGCCAATCTCAGAAAACATAGAAGAGGCTACATAAAAGCCCATAATTTTTTAATGTTGAAACACACAATCAGAAAATGGCAGAAATAATAAGTGAACATCTTGCTGTTTCATAACTTCATAAACAGAACATACTTATATAATTAGTGACAAGATCAAGAAACAGAACATTTCCCAACACTCCAGAGCCCCCGTTTTCTCTTTCTTATCACTCCTCCCCCATGGGTAGCCACTATTCTGGCTTCTAACAGAACAGATGGGTTATGCCTGTTTGGGAACTTTACATATATAGAGAGAGGCATACAGTACAAACTCTGGTATGTGGGTCTTCTTTAGTGCAGCATATTTCTGTGAGAGCCATGCATACTATTATACGTAGTTGAAGAGTGTTCATTCTCATTGCTACTGTATTCCATTGTTGTCAATATAACAAAATCTATCCATTGAGTCAGCTTAATTTGTTAAACTACCAACTCTAGTAGCTTAGAACAATTTCTTACTTCTCAAAATTCTGTGAGTTATCTAGATAGGTTCTCCTTTGGTTTACCAGGACTTGTTCATGTGGCTACTTTTAGCTATAAGGTCAGCCAAATTAGAAGGTCAATTACTAAACTATGACTGGCAGACTGAATGCAGCTCACCATCTAGTTCTAAAATCAAAGTTTTAGGACCCCGGATGTAGCTCAGGGATGTTGTGCCTGCCTGGCAAGTGCAAGGTCCCGAGTTCAATTCTGGTAACAGAAAAAAAAAAAAAAAAAAAAAAAAAAAAAAAAAAAAAAAAATCAATCAAAGTTTTATTAGACTATAATCATGCAAGCTTATTTACACATTTCCTATGGCTACTTTTGGGATGCACTAGTTCAGTTAAATAATTGTGACAGAGACCTAAAACCTGCAAGACATAAAATAATTACAATTTAATCTTTTACTGGAAAAGTTTGCCAATCCCTGCAATAAAGTATTTTTTAAGATGCTCAAGGAAAGAAAAGTCAAGTACAGGTATTTTTATTTTCAACAAACTAGCCTTCAAGCATAAATGCCACAGATAAAGAGTTACACGTGAAACAACATGAGCCATTTACAAGTAGTGAACTTCCAACTACTAAATGATTACAGAAGCATTATCATAAGGATTTGTGTTGCATTCTAAAGATATTTAACTGTATAATTAAGAATAATTCCAAAGATAACATTGGTATAAGATTCACATGGAGTGGACAGAACTGAGAAATCTTGGGAAACAAGAGCTGACTTAGTGGCTTGACTATACAGTGAACATAGGACTGAGAATAAAGGAGTCACAGAAACTCCTATTTATAAAGTGGGAAAATGGATGGAAGGTGGTGCCCATTCACAGAGTTAGGGAATATAAGAAAAGAAACATACTTGGAGAGGAAGACATTACAGCAAGTCTGGAGCATACAGAATGTGAAATGCTTATAAAATATCAGATAGATATGCTCAGCTGGTAGTTGGATACAAAGATACGGATTTCAGGAGAGAAGCCATGATAATATATTAGATTCAGAAGTCATCAGAAAAGGAATGGGTGAGGACCAGGGATTTGGCTCAGTGGTTCTGCCACCTGCCTCGCAAGCACAAGGACCCGAGTTCGAGTCCCCGTACCAAAAAAAGAAAAAAAGAAAAGAAAAGGAATGGGTGAAATGATCAGCAAAAGAAACATGTCCTCAGAACTCAGGGGAAAAAAAAAAAAAAAACAGTATTAGCACATCCACTGAATTTGGTCACACTAATATTCTACAATATTCCAATTTTGGGCTTTTTTGTTTTGTTTGTTTTGTTTTGAGAAAGGGTCTCACTATGTATTTGAGACTGACCTGGAACTCACTATGTAGTCCAGGCTGGTCTTGAACTCATAACGATCCTCCTGCCTCAGCCTCCCGAGTGCTGGGATTACAGGCGTGCACCACCATGCCCAGCTAGTATTCCAATTATTAAGAATTTTTAACTTTAAACCACTTGTAGAGTATTTAAAAATAATAAGAAGTGTGAAAAATAGCATAAAGACTATACCAAGTGAGTTATTTTTATTAGCGTGAATAGTTGATCATATTGCTCCGTATTTGGCCCTGGCACTTGGTGACTAGTTGCCAATAAAATAAAAAAGCCCTAAGAGATGTGCCATGGCTAAGGAGATGCGCCACCACTTCAGTAAAGACAGCGGCTCCCAAACTGTTCACAGAGCCATGCAGTACCTTCCCCAGGACACAATAAAGTCAGTAAACCCTTACTTCACGGGAACCATGTGCAACCAAAAGGTGAGGATCAAAGTGCAGACAGATCAGGATAGATGCCAAGACATGGTGGAGGGTGCTACTAGGGCACTAGAGAAATTGCTACTCGGGTGATAAAGAAAAATAGCATATGGACTCTGTAGCCATATCAAGAAGTTTGGCAAGAAATACAACCTCACCTGGCATTGCAACCTGGGGAAGAATTTTGGTAGTACATTATCACAGAAAGCCAAATACTTTATCTACTTTTACCTGGGCAAAGTGGCCAATGTTCTATTCAAATGTATTGATTTAATAATAATAATAATAATAATAATAATAATAATAATAATAATAATAATAATAAAAAATTAAAAAATAAAAGCATTGATTGTGCCACACAACCAGCAATCCTCTAAAAATAAGGACTACAGTCTAAATTCCCCACACCAGACAATTTTCAGCTGTAATGAGGAAACACCTCAATTTTGTTTGTTTTGTTTTGTTTTGTTGAGAGAAGGTCTAACTATGTAGTTCAGGCTGGACTTGAACTCACTATATAGCCCACAGGCTAGCTTTGAACTTAGAGCGATCTTCCTGCCTCTGCCTTCTGAGTACTGGGATTACAGGCCTGAGCCACCATACCTTACCTAACACCCCAGTTTTAAAATCTTTGTTGTTTTATCCAGGGTATTATCTATACCGGTTTGTTGTCCTTGTAAATTAATTAGCAAAAGAGCTTACTTTTGTATTTATTTTCTATTTCATATTTCTCTACCCCATTTTTTTCCTCTCTCAAAATCCATTCCTTTAAATCTGTTGGTCAGGTGTGGCAACACACCCTTGTAATCCAAGTACTCTAGGTAGCTGATGCAGGAGGATCATAAGTTTAAGCACAGCCTGGGCAACTTAGATCCTGTCACAAATTTTTTTAAAAAGGTCGGGGGGCGGGGGAGTTGCAGCTCAGTGTGAAGGTCCTGCATTCAATCCCCACTACAGCAAAAATAAACAAACTGTTGAAGATGTGGAGGGAAAGGCATGTAAGATGAAACCATACTGTAAGTCACACATTTGTAATAAAGTATGTATGTAGTGAATGAATAAAGGCTGTGTTATGGGCTGAATTGTGTACTCCTCAAATTCATCTGTTCAAGTCCTAATCGCAGCACCTCTGAGAATGACCTATCTTTGAAGGTACAGCCTTTAAAAGAGGTAATTAAGGTAAAATGAAGTCATATTGGTAGGCCCTAATACTTACAATGAGAGATGTCCTTGTAAGAGGACATAAGGACACAAAAAGAGAGAAAATCATATGAAGATAGAGGGAGGAGACAGCATCTATAATCCCAGGAGATCTCAGGAAAACCCAACCCTGTCAAAACCTTGATCACATTCTTCTAGCTTCTCCAGTGTTAGAAAATACATTTTGCTGTTGAAGCCACTCAGTATATTTTGTTATGGGAACCTTGGCAAACTAATCCAGGCTGGGAAGAAGTGCTCTAGGTAGATAAGAACTCACAAATGTTAACTCTGTCCTAGAAATATTAGGTCCCATAACATAAGAGAGTTTTTGAAAGGTGGTGATTATGCCTTAAATAATGCAATGATAAAACCTAAAAATCAGGCCAGGCATGTTGACGCATGCCTGTAATGCCAACACTCGGAAGGTGAAGCAAGAGGATCACCATGAGTCTGAGGCCAGCCTGAACCACATGAGACCCCATCTCAAAAAACAAAACCAAACAAACCCTAAAAAATCATATTTTCAAGGGAAAATACTTATTTAAAAAATGAAGGAACACATTTGCAATTAGGAAAGGTTATAGTATTGTCAGCCTCAAGGAAAACAAAGAATAAGAACCCAACCAAGATGTGTCCTGTGCTTGAAGGAGAAGTTAACCAAAAGGTAAATGAATAACTTCCTGGTCAACACATGTTCCAGACTGGTCCATATATCCCTATTGCCCACTCCCAATACTGTACTGCCGACTTGACCTTGCTGTATTTCTACTCTGTCCTAATCTTGTTCTTTCAAGGACAGAGGAGTATAAGGTTGGGGAGAAGGGGCTCTAGAATCAAGGACTCTGGGAGAAAGGGAGAAGGAGGTAATGAGTAAACAAGTCAGTCCTTACAGCACTCTGCAGACCTCAGAGAAAGCTTAGATTTTCCTGAGTGGGCATAAAATCTATTGTATTTTGAACAGGGCAATGATGGGATCCAAATTCCATTCTAAAAAGCTCCCTCTGAGCCTGGTGTGGTGGTGTACACCTGTATTCCAGCACCCTGAATACAGGTGAGGCAGGAGGATTGTAAATTCAAAACCAGCCTGGGCAATTTAGTGACACAGAGAAACCCTATCTCAAGTTAAAAAATAAAAGTGAAGTAGGGATGTAGCTCAATGTAAAGGCCCTGGGTTTAATTCCCAGTACTGCTAAATGAATGAATGAATGAATGAAGCAAGAATGCTCTCTCTGAAGCCAGGCATAGCAGTACACACCTGTAATCCCAGCACTTGGGCAACTGGGGTAGCAGGACTGCAAGTTTGAGGTCAGCCTGAACTATACAGTAAAACTCTGTCTTAGAAATAATCAACAAAAATTTTTAAAACCTAATCTGGTCAAGGATACTTCTCTGGAATTAAAAAGTTGTATATGTTTTCTTTTAATGTTTGAGCCAACAGACTCCTTGGCTGACTAACAATAATATTTTTGGGCACCAAATGAAGATATTTGATTGGGCTTCACTGAAATTCTGTTGTTTTTTAAAAAAATAATCAAGTTAATAATTACTAGCAATTTCACATATATTACTTTTTGTCCTGCATCTAGAGCAACAGAGGCCATAGCTACCATGAGAAGAGAGTAATATATAAAGGAAAGCTATTCTCTAATTGCTCCATGGTCCTGAGACAGCCAAAGTTCAGGCAGATTAACAGGAAAAAAGTTAGAGTGAAATGCATATATGGTGAGATTTTCAATGTATTTTAAAGTTACTTAAATATTTTCATGTCTACTTAAAGTTTTTAAAGTTACTTTTCAAGTTGTGTAATTTTTCTTTTGTGATGTTACTTCCCTTTCAGAATAAAAATATTACTGATGTCCCATACCACATCCCTTTGCTTTTTACACAACTTGCAAGTACGATAACATGTTTCTGAAATACATCCTGTCGCTAAAGCCATTAGCATTACCACTATAAAACAGCAAAAAAGCTCTCCAACTGTTTAAGACTGTAAAACAAACTTGAATACTGTGGCATAATTTGCCTTTCTCCAGAAAAGCCTATTAAACTTTGTTGGCATTGGATACAAAATAAAATCCCAAAATTTGCATTTTCCGTACTTTTGCTTTCTTGACCTTTATTTAAATTTGAGACTAAGCTTTACCAAACAACAGAATTTACACAGTAACTAGCCAACCACAGTCCTCATTATGGAATCTATGCAGTGCATTTGTTACCTAGGAAACGGACCAGAGCACAGGCAGAGTGCAATTTCAGTCTAGCAAAAGAATTCTCCAATCATGCTGGTAAATAAAGTCTATAAATCAACTAATCAGAACCAAAGTCAAGAAGTATCACATTAAGAGTTAAGCTTTATGGAAACTTTTTTAAAGGGAGCAAAAAAAAAAAAAAAAAAAGAGAAACCTGTGGGGCTTCTGTGGTAGATCTCTTAAGTAAATATTGTGAGCAGGTTTCTTTACACACACAAACTGTCATAAAATAAAACTGTTCAAAATAAATGGCTTCTCTCCAATCTTCAGCTTCTCTATTTTTGACAGTATTTAAGAGAAAAAGCTTCTTTGGAGCCAGCCTCATACATCTGGCACCAGAATATTAATCCAAGAATGAATTCTGCATTTTCAGCAAGCAGCATGGGCTTGTGCTGGTCTTAAACAATACCAGATGATAAAGGCTGGATTGAGAGGTTACTGTCCCCAACTCGCACAGTCAAACCTGCTTCCTCATCAGGCTACAAAAACCTGTGTGAAATAGGACTTCAAAGTCACAAACATATTGTAAAAACTAAAATTGTTACTTTCCAACCTTCCATTTGATTAGTAACTACTCATGTGAGGGTTCCAGTTAACATAAAGTGGACATTTTAAGTTCCTTTTGATATTATATTGATAATTAACAAACAGGAAAATGCTGGGCAGGTCTATACGTTTTTAAAGCTTATTAAATTTGTGGCCCGCTTAAGACTTTTTAAAAAAACTAGCAAATGTCAGCTACATTTTAAAATCCAGTTTTAAACAAATTCAAATTTCTGGAAGTAGCATTTTTTTTCTCACAATGCAAAAAGCAGCAGAAAAAATATTTAATCATAAATAACAAAAACTTACACACTTTCCTCAACATCAACTTCCCAAAAAGGGAGTAAGTCTGAAATATGGCACATTCTCTGAACTGTTTCTGCTTGCATTAATATCAATTATACAAAAAATTAGTATTAGTAAAAAACAAAAAACTAGGTATTATTTTCTACTTAACCCACAAAGACACTACAATGCTGATCCAAGCAAACTGTTAGGCACAACTACAACTCTGCCAAAACAATTAATGTTTAGTTTACACAGTGACTCTTTGTTAAATCCTATCACTACCCCTGACAGCCATGTAAATACATAAACAAGCAGTTCAACTGTTAGCTTATTTTTTTAAATACTTAAACCAGCTGATGAAGAACTGGAATTGTGAGAGTGTTCTAGAACTCCCTTCCACCATTCCTGATATAGCCAGCCTTGATTTCAATATCTCACCTCTTTGCATTATTCACAACAGAAAGGGGAGGAGAACATGAACAGGAGCCCAAAGCCTACCAGAGCCACACACAGAGCTCTGTGCCTCTGTGCAGAGTTAAACTTCATTTACCTAATCTAGACGGGAAGTCACAGCAGGAGCTAGTAAAATTTGATCAACTCAACTGAGTTTTCTGGATCATTGTTAGATGAATACTATTCTACATTTTAAATGTACATAGACGTACAATCCAAACATTTATGAAATTAGTCATGCAATAATACTAATTAATGTAACTGGGGCAAGAATCTAGGATAAATTTTTCTCCTAGAAAAAGATCACTTTAAAAAAGAAAAAGATCACTATTTTTTAAAAATTTAGCATTTTATATGAAAAATATTAGTTTGCCAATAAAAATGCATTAAATTGTGTTTCTCTGGTAAATTTCTACATCTTATTTGATGGAAAATTGAGTAACAAATATTTTTCACCATAATATTTTTCCTTCAAGTTCAGATACTGCTAAAAAAGAAATTTTACCAAATGGCTGTACCTATAATTCTTTGCATTCTGCAATTTTTTTTTAATTCCTTGCTAACTGACACATTTAAATTTCTCAACATGGGTTTTCACAACAGTAGGCAAAGAAAGAGAAGAGAAAGTTTCTAGAACTGAGCTGCAGATTAATACAAAGATACAACCCAAATCTCTACAATAAAAATTTTGAATTTGGAAAATTTATTTTCCAGATGCTTAACTGAACTTCATTTATTATATGAATATCTACAAATATATATCAACTATTCATAAAGCAACGTAGGCACTAATCAGAAATATCAACCTACAGTACTTTTCAAAACACTGTATCCAACGTATACAACCCAATCCTTGGATTATAGGCATAGAATACAGAAATACATTGAGCAAAATGAGGTAGGCATAATCATGGGGGTCGAGATCTAACATTCAAATTTGCCTCATATGTTGTCAAAGACCCCATACCTTAATAGGTAAGAAAGAAAAGGTTTTACCCTGAACAGAAAGCTACATCATTGTTTACTGCACTCCAATGTAAGCCCCACCACGGAAGCTGTCATTACCTGACTCGCTTAACTGTTCATTTCATAGGTAGAATATTGTCATGCTGATCCTAACGTGTGGGGAAAAACAAAAAACAAAAAAAACTTTACTCCGAAACTTCAAAAAGGAAAAAGAAAAAAAAATAGTATATGTAAGAATCACAGCTATGTTCATCCCCCGTCCCTACTTAGCCTTTAAAAAGCAATCAAAAACATTCTTTGATTTTGACTTAATGTTGGTCAACCCACTGCCTTCTACTCGGGGACTCCGTTTCTTGATGCAGTTGATAACAAATACAAATCACTGCGCGCAGCCTCAGATGGGGGTGGGGGACGCCGGAGGCTCCGGGAGAAAGACCTCCTCCGTTAGAAACAATAAATAAGGGAGCGCAGCGATGCACGTTCCTTCACACACGCCCCACACGCATCTCGGGGTGCCTCCCGAGCGGGGAAACAAGTCGGGCGAAACCCTGAACCACCTCTTTCTCCAGAGCCACCTCAGACTTGGAAACTAGAAGAGCGGATCTTCCTTCCCGCCCTCCTTCCCACCTCCACAGACCCCAGAGCCGGAGCAGGGGAGCCGGACCCCCGCAGCGCGCCAGCGGGAGAGGCAGGACGCCGGGTCCG
>NW_022900948.1:28909199-28934340 GCF_012274545.1 Fukomys damarensis | reverse complement strand
TCGGCGCCCTGGCCCCGGGAGGTGTGGGACAACCTGCCCTCGGCGCGCGCAATCCAGGTCCGCGAGCCCCGACAGGTAGGGGACCCACGACGTATGCAGCACCCTCTTCCTACCCCACGTGGCCCGCCTACAGTCTCCGCTGCCCTCAGCTCACCACACCTCAACTTAAACCCAAGGAGCTGACGGAATTGCTCCGTTCAAGCTGTGTGTGGCACCTGCAATAACGCACCGGTTGTCACCTCTGCGCCCAGGGATATTCTAGGCGTACCGCTTACAGCCCACAGTCACCGCTGCCCTGTGGAGGTTCCTCACACCCAGCAGCAATATGCATACAGCCCAGAGGGAGTGGGGCTGCTCAGTAACACCTAAAACTCGGTAAAACTTGTGCTCGTCACCTCAGGGACACACAAGTACCACTGAAGATGGCACACAGAAGCGAGACAGCTGGACCCTCATTTACCTAACACTTTTCGTACAACTTACTAGGTGCCAGGTTTGCACCAGGTGATTCGTTCTGTAAGACCTAAAGTCTCACTTCCACTCCACGGAGCGTGAACAGCCAAAAAGGCCTCCACGATGCTGGGCCCTAACACCCAGCGAGGCTCTGGGAGCTCGACGGAGAAACGAGAAACCCAGGAAGGAGCACACCAGGTTAGATGGTAAAGAGACCTACTTTTTATAAGGTTTTTCTAAACAAAGAGTCAGGGAATTCACAGAACAAGACTGCAAACACATTGCTTATCTTATGCAGGAAATGTTCTAGGGTCACCTTTTGTCAAACCTTTTGCGCCTGGGCAGGCTGTTAACCGAGGTAGCAATTAGTATATGAAGAAGCACAGTCTGGCCTATTAGCATGGAGTCACTTTAGCCTATTCAAGTCTTACAGTTCCTTTTAAGAACTCTATGAAGTGGCTGCTATTAGCATTACTCATTATGGATAAAGAAAGTTGAGGCCCAGAGAAATGAAGAAATCTGCTCAAGATCACTTAGTAGATGGAGGAGCCCAGACTCGTTCCAGGCGGTCTGATTCCAGAGTTAAGCTTTTAATGCCTTTTCTACTCGCTGCACTAAGCCACTCCAGACCAGTAACAGTAATAACGTTCACAGCATGCCTGATTAGCTTTATGTGTCAGTGCCCAATAAGGTCTATACAGTTGTAGGACCCCAACCGCTGTGTAGGCCCTAGATAGTCTGCATATAACAAAGTACATTCCATTCTACTCTGCTCCCTCCTATCTACAGATAAGATTAGAAGGAAGTGTGTGTAAACTTGGTATGAGTAAACAAAGGTAATGTCTTAGGACTTTGATCAAGACAGGGCATCTTGAGTCTGGGGTGACCAACGCAGGATGCCAGACATGTCATAAACCAGACCCCCTAAGGGATAGCAGGAAACTGACCCCCTTGCCCCACTTACTGTGCTTACAATCTTCTCCACTAGTCTTCACAAAGGGACTCCATGCTAATAGGCCAGACTGTGCTTCTTCATATGCTAATTGCTACCTTGGTTAACAGCCCGCCCAGGGACAAATGGTTTGACAAAAGGTGACCCTAGAACATTTCCTGCATAAGATAAGTAATGTGTTTGCAGTCTTGTTCTGTGAATTCCCTGACTCTTTGTTTAGAAAAACTTTATAAAATAAAGTACCTCAGCCCCTGAGCAGTTGCCTCTCTGAGCCACCTGGCTCCGGGAGTGCCATCTGGCCAGACTAATAAAGGTCTCTTTACCATCTAGCCTGGTGTGTTCCTTCCTGGGTTTCTCGTTTCTCCATCGAGCTCCCGGAGCCTCGCTGGGTGTTAGGGCCCAGCATCGTGGAGGCCTTTTTGGCTGTTCACGCTCCATGGAGTGGAAGTGAGACTTTAGGTCTTACACAGTACTTTCTAAAAACACAGCTAATTGCTACATAGTCTGAAGATGTGCTCTTGTGAAGAAACTGGAACTCTAGTGCAGTGCTGATGGAACTGTAAAGTGTGACCACTATACACAACAATACAAAGGGATCCCAAAGATAGAAATAACATAGAATCCATCAGTCTCACTTTTGGGTATATATATATATATCCCCCAAAATTGAATGCAGGGTGTTAAAGACACGTTAAAGTCACCCCAAGATACAGTGCCCCACTATCCACAATATCCAAGAGATGAAAGCAGCCTATATGTCACAGACAGATGAATGGATAAAGAAAATGTGATATGTACTTCAAATGGGACATAAACTTTTTAAAAGAAGGAAACTGTCATATGCTACAATGTGGGTGAAACTTGATATTACTCTGGGTGAAATAATCCAGTTATGTACAAAAGAACAAATACTAAATGATTGTACTTATATGAAAGATGCAACACAGTCAAAATCATGGAAACAGTAGTGGTTGCTAGGGAGCTGGAGGAAGAGGGAGTTGGTATTCAATGCATATAGAGCTTAGTTTGATAACAGGAAGAACTTTTAGAGATGTTATGTAATATAGTTAACACTACTGAACTGTAAGCTTAAAGGGATTAAAAAAGGTAAATTGTGTATTATTTGGGGGTTTTAACCATAATCAACTTTTATGAAAAATCATGCAATTCCACTTACTTCCATTTGAGGGGTTGGTACTATGGATTGAACACAAGGCCTCATGCATACTAGATAAGCACTCTCTTTTAGAGATGTTATGTAATATAGTTAACACTACTGAACTGTAAGCTTAAAGGGATTAAAAAAGGTAAATTGTGTATTATTTGGGGGTTTTAAATATAATCAACTTTTATGAAAAATCATGCAATTCCACTTACTTCCATTTGAGGGGTTGGTACTGTGGATTGAACACAAGGCCTCATGCATACTAGATAAGCACTCTACCACTACATTCCCAGTCCCTTTTTTTTTTTTTTTCTTTTGCAACGGGCTTGCTGTGTAGTTTAGGCTGGCCTTGAACTCATTATGTATCCTAGGCTGGCCTAAAACAAACCCTCCTACCACAGCTTCCCAAGTGCTGAGATTATAGGCATCTGCCACCATGCCAGGCTATGATGAATTTTTTTGTTTTGTTTGGTGTTTTGTTTTTGGTTGTTTTTGTTTTGTTTTGTTTTGTTTTGAGACAGGGTATTACTATGTAGTTGAGACTGACCTGGAACTCACTATGTAGCCCAGGCTGAGCTTGAACTCAGAGGATCGTCCTGCCTCAGCTTCCCGAGTGCTGGGATTACAGGCGTGTGCCACCATGCCCGGCTATGATGAATTTTTTAAATGATGCATGTCTCCAGCTATCATGGAGGTAGGTACCTTGTACAAATTAACTCTTCCACTGAGAACTATAAAAGCCGTTTCTAACTATTGGAGAGAAACTTAATCAGCCAAGACTTAAGAGTCCAATCACCCAGGAGGAAGGGAAAAGCACTGAAGCAAGTCTTCAACTTTCTGCTACTTTTCCTTCTAGGGGCATTGTTGACTTCTGGAGTACAGAAGCCAAAGAGAGAAAAGCATCCAAAGCTTGGGATAGTATCACTGGGGTGGAGACACATTTAGAGGTCTGGTTAATTAGGGCCCTTAGGACTTGACAGGCCAAGATCACAGAAAAAGCAATCAGTAAAAACAACCTATCACTCTTTATGCTATCTCCCACTCAAAGCACTTGCAGATTCCTACCTATAAAGTAAGGGGCAAGAAGCCAAGAAACAGCAGGAAGCAATTGCTAACAGAAAAAAAAAAAAAACCTCTGAGCAGAAATCTTCAGCTGTTACATGGTGCTGGAAAAAAATAGGAAAGAAGGGCCCTCAGTTTCAGCTGAGGCCCTTAAAGAACTACATCATGGGAGTAAAAGCAAACCACAAACAGTCCTATTAATACTTAAAATACAGACCTGAATTACCTACACCCCTGGTTGCAGGTGGCATACCAATATTTATATGCTTGTTGGAAAAAAATCTGTGGTAGAAAAGTCTTCATAATTTTTCATACCTGACATCTGGCATTCCTTCCACAATTATCAAATATGCAAAAAACAAGTGAACTGAACAAAGGCCAAAACTGAACATGACATAAACATAACTAAACAAAAACATAACAACAAAGGCCAAGAGGAAGAGAACAATAAAAAATGCACGCATTGCTGGGTGTGGTGGCACAGGCTTGTAATCCCAGCACTCGGGAGGCTGAGGCAGGAGGATCGCTGTGAGTTCGAGACCAGCCTGGGATACATAGTTCCAGGTCAGTCTCAACTACATAGTGAGACCCTGTCTCAAAACAAACAAAATGCACACATGATGTAGATACCATAGTTAGTAGATACAACCTTTAGTTATTAGTATGTTCAAGAATATGAGTAACAGAATGGAGAATATTACTAGAAAATTGTGATCTTCAAAAGAATCGAAGTGACCATCATTGAAATTCAGATCAGAACCATAGTAAGAACCACTGCACACCTACTATTTATAATAAAAAAAGACAGTGAAAGTATTAGTGAAGATGAGAATCAGAACCCACATTCATTGCTAGTGTATAATATGATATGAGCACTTTGGAAAATAGACTAGCAGTTCCTCAAAAGGTTATACAAAATTACCATATGACCTAGCCAATGTATTCCCATATCTACAGCCAAGAGAAATGAACACATTAAGACAAAAGTATACATTAATGTTCACAAGAGCATGATTCATAATAGCCAAAAAGTGGAAAGACCCCAAAAGGTCTACCAACTTATGAATGGATAAATAAAATGTGATATATCCAAGTGATGGAATATTAGTTGACAATGAAAACGAGTAACGGTGTTTGTGATTTTTATTGTTATGAGTCCCCTGCCCCCTTTTAAAGAGATAGGATCTCACTGTGTTCCTATGCTGGCCTTGAACTCTTGGGTTCATGATTCTCCTGCCTCAGCTGCCTTGAGCACCTGGGGATAACGTATGTGTCACCATGCCAGACAGTAATGGTGGTTTTTGCTTTTTGTTTTGGTGGGAGTGGTTGAACCCAGGGCCTTGAGAATGTTAAGCAAGTGCTCTACCACTGAGTCACATCCAGACCCATAGTTTCTAAGTTGGTCCTGAGGCCTCTTTCTAAAAAACTACTTTCTAGGAGAGTCCCAAAGAGGAGAAAAGTTTGAGCGTGTCCATTAGCTGAGACATAATGAGGTGAAACCAAAACACATAAAACACAAGATTCTTATTTCTTCCCAGGAAGATGCAGAGATGCTGACAGGAAATCAGGAGGCAGCAGGGAGATCAATCAGTGGGAGTGGAGGGGAAGATAAGAAAGGGGTAGAAAAAGGAAATTTGTGGGATTATGCACTCATTAAGTTCCACGGGTATTTTCTCTTCGATTTCTCGGAGTTCTGGCTTGGCTAATTTAAAGACAGTATTTGTAAAGGGGATGAACTTATTTACAGGATTCACATTGGTGTTGACCATCAAGTTTTATAAGCAGCTGTGGGATGTGTTGGATTTTAGGTCACTGGGAGAACAAGTGGGCTATATTTTTGCAAACAACCGCATAAGGAGGGGAAGTTTGAACTAGAGTACCACCACGGGCTTCACATAACACGTCAGGCCTAAAAATGGATGTCGGGGCAGCAACTATAATAAATTAATAACACTGACACAAGGCACAACATGGATGAACCTTGAAAACATTAAGTGAAAGACAAGCACAAAAGATTATATATGATTCCATTTATATGAAATGTCCAGAATAGGCAAATCAATAGCAAGACATAGCATTTTTTAATATACTTGTAAATAGGATGCCTACTGCAATTATTTGAAGTACATTTAATATTTTCCTATTTCCTATAGATTATCCTACCTGGAAAACTGGCTAAAAAAATGAAAAACTGTTTGACACATAGTATATATTAAGCAGTTTTATTAGATGATTTCTGTATTATGCACATATTTTCTTTAAAGTATTTGTAAAAAATAGTCCAAATTATCATTACAATTTTCATTAGTATACAATCCAAACTAAAAGAATGTAAACAAAGTGCCCTTATTTTATAGAGAAGCAGTTTCATAAAGAGCTAATTTCACTGCTTGACCCTGCCTGGTTGTATATAAGGCATAATTTTCCTGAAAGAAGATGAGACAGAAGGCCCAGAGGGCAAAACTCTCAAACTATAGAAACAAAATGACTTAAAATTCCACTTAATGAAGCTGTTTGGCTAGCTATTTTAATTACAACTTCAAGTCTTACAGATACAGAAAATCTATTTTTTTAGAATAAACATGCATATCCTATAATACAATAGGGAAGACAACAAATGTTACATTTTAACTGTTGAGCTTTTTTACTTTTTTAGCACAGCAGTCCACATTTTTGTTTCTTTTCCTTCACAGTCTGGAATGCATCTGATTCATTAACTTCTCCAATTTGATTGCTAGGGCCATGTTTCCTTTAATCTTCAATTTTCCTGACATGAATGCCATTGTTGGTTTTAGTTTCCCTAAAACAAAAAAATGAGAACAGAGATGCAACTATTAGTGCCCTAAAGGATGTACTACTTTAAGAACTGCACTGTAAAAAGAAGCACCTTGAGTTAGCTCAGAATAGAAATTCCTGTTAAAGCATTTTATATCAGTATTGAGGGAATTCCAATTCCTAGACTTAGATGTTAACAATATCCTCTAACACAAAAAGTATCATATAAACAATAATTAGCAAAAGATTATGGCAAAAAGCTGAAGATGCAATATTTACTCATAAAGTAGTTACAGTACAATAAAACAAGCACGGGCCTCAAATTCTGACAGATACTATTTAGTTAATTTCCAATCTAGTATAGTTCATTTAACCTTTAACCACTTCAAGTTTAAATTCAAGAAATTAAATATAGTGTAAATATATAAATTATTTTAAAATGACCACTGAAAGTATATAACATAGGGCCGGGGACTTAGCTCAGTGTTTCCACCGCCTGCCTCGCAGCCCAAGGTCCTGAGTTCGATCCCCAGTACCCCCCCCAAATGTGTATAATATAGATATAAAAAAGATGTGCTAGCATTATTTCGACCAAGAAATGCTGGAATGTCAAAAATGTAAGCATGAAAATAAAATTGTAGCTAATGAAATAAAAACATGAGATCCATGGAAAAAGGGATCTGCTACTCTTATTCCAATATCAGTTCAAAGTCTGGCACATAGAAGAATTAATGGGAAAACTGAGGCTCAGAGAAGTTTTTTCTTACTCAGGGTCACAAAACTTGGTGTATGGTAGTGCTTCAGTTCAGATCCAGGTATGCCTGGCTCTCACAATTTTCTTATAACAATTTATATATAGCTTTTATCTCCTAGAAGGTACAATATGCATCTAATACATTAGTAGCTCACCCTACTCCTTTGTTTCTGTGCCACATGCAGGTTCTTTGTAGAAAAACTATGGGTGTTAATTTATTATATACATATGTTGAAATTATTAAACACTTATTTTAAATAAGGGTTGTAGCAAGGCCACAGATTGGTTATAGATAAAATTAAGTCCAATTCTTTTGTTTTATGAATAAACTGAGCTACACACCTCTACAAGAAAATGTGTTGTTAAAGATTCTTAACTTATTAAGAATAGATTAAGGAGTAACTTTGATTTACAAGGAAGATACTGAAGATCTTTGGAGTCTAAAAGAACAGCACATCCAAAAACTTACAAACACTGACACCTGTGTGTCAGTTAAATAAACGGACTCATTGTTGTATGGTGAAGCCTATCAGTCCACGACACAGCTTCCAGTCAGCTTTAACAGATGCTGGGCCATAAGGAAGAATGAACATCTCAAGGGACCAAAATCAAAGCAGAAAAATGATTTTAAAAATGAGGGAAGCGGTTCGGTGGCCTGCCTCGCAAGCGCAAGGAGCCGAGTTCAATCCCTGGTACAAAAAAAAAAAAAAAAAAAAAAGAGGGAGGGAGAAGGAGAGACGTAAATGAAGAACAAATTAAAAATTTCAAAATCCATGTCCTTAGAGGTAAAGGAAGATGGGCTGGGGATTTAGCTCAGTGGTTCTGGTGACTGCCTCGCAAGCTCAAGGACCTGAGTTCAATCCCCAGTACCAGGAAAATATTTTAAAAAGCAGAGGTAAAGGAAGATATGTGTCAAGAACATAATAACAGAGTATGGAAGGAAAGAGGGGAAGAGGAGAAGCGCAAGAAGGACAGAAAAAGGAGATGAAGAGGAGGAAAGGGGGAAAGTGGAGAAGTAGTAACAGAAAATACTAGGGTAGAGTGAGGAAGGGGAAGGAGGCAGAGACAGAAGAAAAACAATCTGAAAACAAGTGTAAGCTCTTGAAAATTAAAATTCTGAGTCACAGGATCAAAATCCAATAGAAAGCCAAGGCGAGTCAATCTCCCAGAAAGCCAACAAAGTTATACAAAGAGATATGTAATAGGAGAAAATGTCAATTAAATCAGATCTAAACTTTTCATCAGAAAGTGAGGGAAAAAAACTGAGAGAACTATCAAAGAAGTAACATTACATTTCTAGGGCCCAGCAAGTACCTAGGAAAATCATACACACACATGTACACACACATTCACATGCACATACACACACACACACACACACCATCACACCTGGCACACTAAAATGAGGGAGGATTCTGATTCCAAAAGATTTCAAAAAGAGCAAGCATAGATAAAAAGGAGGACAGGATCAAATTCTCAATTGTAATCTTAAAGACAGAGCAATGGCTTCAAAAAAAAATTTTTTTTTTTTTTTTTGGTACTGGGGAATGAACTCGATCCTTGTGCTTATGGCTTCAAAATTCTGAGGGAAAGAAAAATCTCTATTGAGCCATATAATCAAGAGAGTTAGTAGATGCTGAGCCAGGTCATGCAAACCTGTAATCCTAGCACTCTCGGAGACTGAGGCAGGAGGATGGCAACTTTGAGCCCAATTTGCACAACTCAGCAAGACCCTGTCTCATAAAATAAAAAGGGCTGGAGAGCCAGGTGTGGTGGAGCATGCCTGTAATCCCAGCACTAGGGAGGCTGAGGCAGGAGGATTGCTGTGAGTTCGAGACCAGCTTGGGCTACATAGTGAGTTCCAGGGCAGTCTGAACTACATAATGAGACCCTGTCTCATAAAAGGGGGGAGGGTGGCTGGAGATATAGCTCAGTGCAAAGACCCTGTGTTCAATCCCCAATTTAAAAAAGTAGAATAAAAATAACTTCAGAGACACATAGAAATTGACCACAATATATCCTTTGTCATGCAGCTACTGGAGAATGTCAACCAAATGATAATGTTAACTACAAAAGAAAATAAAAGATCCAGAAAACAGATTCAACATGAAGAAAGTAAAGGAATTCCCAGGACCACAGCTTCATACTCTGATAAATTTGACAAAAGACAAAACTGCATCAAGAAGCTGTGGGAAGACTGCAGGAAGACCCTGCTAAGTGTTATGTACCAAATGTTTGCCCCCACAAAAAACTCATCTTCAAGCCCTAACCTCCAGTGTGATATTAGGGTTGCAGCCTTTGAGGAGAATTAGGAGAGTAAACTTTTCATGATGGTATTAGTGTCCTTAGAGAAGAAAGAGTAACAAGTCAATGCCATTTAAAATAGTCACAATACTGTGTATAACCACTAAGTTTATCTAGTCCCAAAACATTTTCTTGACTCAAAAAAGAAAACCTGTATGGATTTAATATTAGCAATTTCTTTTCCCTCCAGACCCTGACAAGAACCAATCAGCTTTCTGTTTCTATAGATTTACCTATTCTAGACATTTCACTTAAAAAATCTATACAATCTTTTTTTGTAAATTTTTTGTCTGGTTTCTTTCAGAAGAATGCTGGGCCATATGGTAATTCTATATTTAGCTTTACCTGTACATCTATAAGTATGACTAAATTTGTATCTAAGGTCAACTGATCTTCAACAAGGGTGCCAAGTCCATTCAATGAGAGAAAGAACAGTGTATTCAACAAATGGTGCTGCCATTACTGGATATCCACATGCAAAAGAATGAAACTGGACCTCCTACCCATACCATATACAAAAATTTAACTCAAAATGGATCACAAATCTTAATGTAAAAGCTAAAACTAGAGATACAGGGGTAAACTTTTATAATCTTGAGTTTGGCAAAGATTCCCAGATATGACAACAAAAGCAATGAGAGAAAAAAAAAAAACACCATAAATTAGACTCCATCAAAATAAAAAAATTATGGGCCAGGGATTTAGCTCAGTGGTTCTGCTGCTTGCCTCACAAGTGCAAAGACCCAAGTTCAATCCCTGGTACCAAAAAATAAAATTAAATTTTAAAAAATTATTTGCTTCAAAATATATCAACTAACTGAAAAGAGTTCATAAAAATGAAAGCATTTGCAAGTCATATATCTGGAAATACATAAAGAATTCTTAAAACTCATTAACTTGGACAACCCAGTTAAAAATGAAAAAAGATTGGATAGATATTTCTCCAAGGAAATTATGTGTGTGACCAATAAGCACATTAAAAAGCATTCAATATCATTAGCTGTTAAGGAAATGCAAATCAAAACTATAGCGTATCATTTCACCTCCAGTATGATGGCAATAACTTCAAAAAATTATAAAATGAAAACCTAGTAAGTGTGGTGATGGCAAGGATATGGAAAAACAGAAACCCTGCTGGCAGTGATATAAATGGTCCAGCCACTATGGTAAATAGCTTGACAATTCTCCGAAAACTTAAAAGAGAATTACCATATGACCTACCAATTCCACTCCTAGGTAGAAATGTAAGACAATGAAAATGAAAATAAATGTCCACACAGAAACCTGCATATGAATGTCTGTAGAAGCATTATTCATAACAGCCAAGCAGCAGAAACAAACCAACTGTCCATCCTTAGATGAATAATCAAAAGTGTGGTATATTCAAGCATGGAATTTTATTCAGTCATAAAAATAAAAGAAGTAAGGGAATGCAAATCAAAACTCTAATGAGATTCCATCTCACCCCAGTCAGAATGGCTATCTAGAATACCAAAAAAGCATAAAGGCTGGTTGAGGCTGTGGGGAAAAGGAACCCGCCTATAATGCTGATGGGAATGCAAAGTAGTACAGCCACTATGGAAATCAGTACGGAGAGTCCTAAAAAACTACAGATAGAAATACCATGTGATCCAGCTAGACCACTCCTTGGTATAAACCCAGAGCAGTTAAAGTCAGCATACTTTGGGATAGCTCCATATCCATGTTTATTGCGGCACAATTCACGACAGTCACTCTTATGAAACCAGTCTAAAGGTCCATCAACAGATAAATGGACAAATTATACACACACAGGAGTATTATTCATCAACAAGAATGAAATTCTGTCATTCGTAAGAAAGTGGATGGATCTAGAGACCATGATATTGACCAAAGCCAGATTCAGAAAGACAAATACTGCTTGTTCTTCCTGACACATGAAATCTAAAAAACATGACAAGAAAGTAGAAGGGAGCCTATTATTAGACAAAAGGAAAAGAGTAAGATGGAGAGTGGAGTAAGAATGGCTAATAGGAAGGACAGGTATGAGCAAAGTCTATTATATACATTGAAACCCCCCCAAATGTGAAACTAGGGGGTGGGCAGGGCAAGAAGTGAGGGAGGGTGGGTGAAAATGATCAAAGTACGTTTGTGAATGTACAAACCTACCAAAATGAAACCCATTCATCTGCATAACCAATTTTAAAAAGTTAAAAACAAAACAATGCAGAACGGATACATTGTACAACTTAAACCTTAAAAACACTAAGTGAAGGAAGCCAGTGCAAGTGATCACATATTATATGATCCTATTTATATGAGATATCCAGAATATGTAAATTAATAGAAGGAGAAAGCAGATTAATGGTTGCCATGGAGAGGCAGGAGTGGGGAGTGATCCCAGTACAAGGTGCTCGTGTAGGATGATAAAAGTTTTGGAACTAGAGAAATGTGATGCTTTGAAATATTGCCAATGTGTTAAATGGCACTCAATTGTTCCCTTCAAAATGGCTAACTGAATGATACCTGAATTTCACCTCACTTTTTAAAAAGAATAAAATAATAATACATGCTACTACAAAAGTCAGGAATAAGCCAGGTGTGTCGGCACACACTTGTAACAACAGCACTCAGGAGGCTGAGGCAGGAGATTTGAAAGTGTGAGACCAGCCTGAGTTTTATCACAAGTTCAAGTCTAGCCTGGACTATGGCAACTGTGGCAATGAATACACAAACCACTCAATTATAATTTGGGAGTGCTGATAGTACTAGAGTTGAACCCAGGACCTTTGCAGTGGGCTACCTTCCCAACCCTTTGAAAATTTTTTATTTTGAGACATAATCTCACTAAATCACTAAATTGCCCAGTCTGGGTTTTAACTTTAAATCCTTCCAGTTCACCCTCCCAGACTTCTGGGATTACAGATGTGTACCATCACTCTAAAAATAAGTGAAATGTACGATTACATAAATTATACCCATTTTAAAAATCAATGCTATTGACATAAAACAAGATATTGAATCAGTAATTTAAAATCCACCCCCCGCCACACACAACTTCCACCACATCCAGGCCCATGCCTGTAATCCTAACACTCTAAAAGGCTGAGGCAGGAAGATCACAAGCTCAAACCCAGACTAGGCAATTTAGTGAAATATGTCTCAAAAAATAAAAAAGGGCTGGGAAGGTGCCTCAGTATGAAGACCCTGTGTTTAACCTTCAGTATCACCAAAAACAAAACAAAACAAAACAAAATCCAACTCCAAATGGCTTCACTGCTTAATTCCCAGGATTCTAAATCAATATTAAAAAATTAATTGTATGCATTACAATAGGAACAAGTAACTCTAAAATAAAATTAAGACAATTTTGTTCATAATACACAAAAAAGAATGAAATACTTAGGGAAAGGCATCAACCATGACAGGAAAAAAAATGACAGATTAGGCTTTATCAAAACAAAAAACTTTGGTAATACAAAATATACTACTAAGAAAATGAAAAGACAAGCCAAAGACTGGGAGAAAAATTTGCAAGTCACATATCTAATATGCATCTGGAATTTATAAAGAATCTTACCACACAATAATAGTAAGACCATCTTAATCTCTTTTATAACACAGTAATAGACAACTCAATTTAAAATTCAGCAAAGGCTTTGAATAAACATTTCACCAAATATAAACAGATATCAAACATAAAGATATTCAAAATCAGTAATAATTACGATATGCAATTTAATCCACATGAAACACCACTCTGTACCACTAGAATGGCTGTAATAAAAGACAACTATTGTGCTAGGGAGGATGCAAAGAAACTGGAACATTCACATATCATTAATGGAAATACTAAAACAGTGCAGCAACTTTAGCAAAGTTTGGTAGTTTCTTAAAAAGTTAAATCATCACCTGAACCAATCATTTCACTCTTAGGAACCCAAGAAGAATAAAAACACATTCAAGCAAATACATGTGAGAATGTTGAGAGTGGTAATATTGGTTATAGCCAAAAACTGAAACAATTCAAGTTTTCCCTCAGTGGCTAAGTGGATAAACACTTGGGACAGGGTCGGGGATTTAGCTCAGTGGTGCCGCCGCCTGCCTTGCAAGCAAAGACCCAAGCTTGATCCCAGTACAAAAACAAAAACAAAAACAAAACAAAAAACCAACTAATACGGGGCACACTTATACAATGGAATATTATTCAGCAATAAGGGACACTGAAATTCTTTTTTTTTCTTTCTGGTATCAGGAATTGAACTCAGGACCTTGCACTTGCCAGGAAGGCATGGAACTGCTGAGCTAAATCCCCAGCCCCTTATTCAGCAATAAGAAGGAACTAAATAAAGCTAGGCCTGGGAGGCTGACATAGGAGGATCACAAGTTCAAGCCCATCCTGGGCAATTTATCAACTTATCAAGATCTTGTCTCAAAAAACAAAAAAGGGGTGGGGATGTAGCTCAGTGTGATAACCCTGGGTTCAATCCCCAGGGCTAAAAAAAAAGGCTTTTCATCTGGTTTCTTACACAGAACATAAAGCTTTTGAGATTCATCCATCCATGTTGTACAACATATCGGCAGTTGAGTTCCTTCTTTATTTTTTTGTACTTCCATTTGTAATTTGTAATTCCATTTGTAAAAAAACATCTATAGAGTCAAAAAGGAAGTGTTTGGCTGGCTATTGGTTGGCTAAGGATAGGGTGGGACAGGATGGAAATGGGGATCTAATGCAAACAGAATATTTTGGTGTAATGGAAACATTCTCAAACTGGCTCCAGTAATGGTTAGCCAACTCTAAAAATGTATTAAAAACACATACAATTATAGTGATGTATTTTGTGATATGTAAATTATACCTCAACAATACTGAAAAATAGCCATGTGTGTGTTTATATACATATACATCTCCTCAGATAGAGTAATCTTGCACAATTTATTTTCTTTCTCTTTGTGGGGGTGTGTGGAAGAGCAGGACTTTATTTTTTAAAGAAATGGGCTGGCTCTCAGTGTGTAACTCTGTAACTCACTGCTTTCACTGCTCTCACTGTGTAGTAACTCGGGTTCAAGCAGTCCTCCTGCTGAGTAGCTGGGAATACAGGCACAAGCCACTGCACCCAGCTTTAATTTATATCTATCATACTGCTTTACTGTACAGTGGCCTCTACTGGCCAAAATGAGAGATTATGATTATTTGATTACTAGTTGTTTTATATAAATATTAATAATGTATCCTCTATATAAATAGGAATAGAATGGCTACATTTTCTAAAAAGGTAGAGGTTATAAGGTCCATGTACCCACTTAACTTCAAACCAGAAAAGATAAATAGCAAGAGTGAACGGACATAAACAAACTTGCTCCCAACCTATACTGTTGCTATAAAATAAACCTTATAATAACATATTTTTTGAAAATATTCATAGCTGGTTGACCTCTCCTAATGGCATTCATAGAAAGATGTAAGGGGAAAGCCCACAGTTTCAAGTTTATACTATGTAAATAAAATGTAAATTCAAGAAGCCACTGAAGCCAATCTGATGACGCACTCTTATAATCTCAGCCTCAGAAAGCCGAGGCAGGAGGATTGTGAGTTCAAGGCCAGGAGTTTGAGGCCAACCAGGATAACATAATGAGACCCTGTCTCATATAAAACAGAAAAAATCCAGGCATGGTGCCACACCCCTTAGCCCCAGCTTTCTGGGAAGGTGAGCCAGGAGAGTTAGAAATTTGAGCCCAGCACAAGTAATTCAGTGACTTAGCAAAACTGTCTCAAAAATATTTAAAAGTGGTAGGGCTGGGAAGGTAGCTCAGTATGAAGTCCTTGGATTCAATCCCCAGTAACATTAAAAAAAAAAAAGCCACTGACTCACCTGTAGACGTCAAAAAAGGATGACAAAAGCATGAGTTTTGAAGTTAGCTTGGATTCAAATCCTAACTCCAACATTTACTTACTATCAGACTTTTGGTTTATTATTTAATTCATCAAAATCTCAGTCTCTATTTTATACAATGAAGAAAATATTCTATCTCAAAGGACTTCTAAGTGTACTGCTTAACACACAGCCATCATACAATAAATATTAGATATAATTACTGTTAGTTTAGAACTTGACAATAATTTTGTTTTTGTTTTTTTGAGACAAGGTCTCACTTTGTAGCTCAGGCTGGCCTCGCACTCGTGGCAATCCTCCTGCCTCTGCCTCCCGAGTGCTGGGATTACAGGCGTGAGCCACCACACCTGGCTAATTTTAACATGACCTCTAAATTTTAAAAAATGTAAGATTCATATTCACCAAACATTTATTGAGCATTCCTTGTGTGCAAAGTAGTCTAAACTCTATGAAGAAATTGCTTTTAAAATGCTAAACTACTAAAAATGATTAGAGAGATTACTATGAACATTAAAAAATGTTATAGTGTACAATGTGAGAAAGATTATCAAACAATAGTAATGGTTATGACCTTATTTTTATAATATGCGTATATATTTATATATGTGCACAAACACAAATATACATATATGTTAAACCAATAAACTGACAGTCATCTTTCAGTAATGTCAAAATATTTTTTATTTTCTTTTTTCTTAAGTATGCTTTCCAATTTTTGTACAATGACTATTTTTTTTCCAGTAGCAGAAATCGAATTCAGGAACTTGCATTTGCCAGGCAGATGCAGCACCACTGAGCTACACCCCCAGCCCCCACAATGACTATTTAACACTACTACAAAAAATGGAAAAGTTAAACTTTGATCATTAGGGGTATTATATAACATTGGATGAGCTAGAATGTAGGCTTCTAGCATCCTTCATTAAAACTGGAAGGCAGGGACTCAGCATAGAAACACTGTGGTCCTGTTTGTCAAGATTAGAACAGAACAAAGTATGAATAATATTTATAACTCATTACATGATATTCTTTAGATTGTAATAGTATAATGCTTAAGTTTAGGGTGTTGTTAATTTTTCAGAATTTATGTTAACTTACCAGATGGAATTGTGTCCTAAAAGGAGGAAATAAAGCCAATTACCCTTAAAATTTTTCTGGCACTGGAAAGAATAGAATATCGAGCTAAGGTTCCCTGGGTTAGGGCTCCCACAGAAGGCAGAGACGCTGGGTCATGGCAGAGAGCTGGGATCTACAGAACTTCCTATGACAACAGCAAGCAAGGCTGAAGCATGACCTTACTCTCAGTAAGTGAGCTACTGCTGACTTTTGTGCTGCTGGTGTTACTGGAAATAAGGTTTCTCAGTCCAGCCAGCAGAATGAAGGAGCCCTTTTGAATTATTTCTGTGTCCTCAAAATTTTATTATTGGCATCTTAGTTATGAAAAAAATTTGACATCTACTCTCCATTGGTCAGATGAGGAAGAAGTGGCAGAAGAGGCAACAGTAAGAACAGCAATGAGACTACATGCTCCTCCACAAATAGCTGCTAAGATGCTACTGTGACTGACATCGATCAGTCTTAGGGAAAGGAGAAAGCAAAATATCAGAACTACGTTTTCCCAAGTGAAATAATAAAACTGAAAACTCACCTGAAAACATTTTGACAAAATCATCAGTGGACATACTCATCACCACATCTGCGCGGTTAGAGGGCTCCCCGTGTCCGACATTCCCACCCTTGCTTTTCAGATCAAGAAACCACGTGCCACCGTCTTCACCTATACACACACATACACAGAAACAGACTTAACAATTACTACAGTCCAGAGAATCTTCCAAAGTGCTGCTTCCCAGGTTAAAATCCTCAGACCTCTATCAATCACCCTCAGCAAATATTTATCAATCACCTATTTTTCTCCAGGTGCTATGTTAGGTTCTGAAGACCATTCAGGAAATAAGAGAAACGTGATTCTTCTCATAAAAGAGGAGGTGAAGGGTGATGTGAGCATACTAATCAAAGGTCAGGGTATCTAGAAGAGTGAAATTCATAAGGACAGAAAGAAAAATAGTGGTTACTAAGGACTGGGGGCAGGAGGGATGGGAGTTACCGTCTGATGGGCACAGAACTTCAGTTTGGGATAATGGAAAAGGTTCTAGATATGGACAGTGGTGATGACTACACAATAATATGAATGTACTTAATGCCACTGAGCTGTAGTATTAGAAATAGTCAAAAGAGCATTTTATGCATATTTTATCGTAATAAATTAAATTCCCTGGGGTGTAGCTCAGCTAAGCACTTGCTAGAGCGCTGGCCTAGCATGTGCAAAGCCTGAGATTTGATCCCCATCTATAAAAAAAATTAAGCTGGGCACAGTGGTGCACACTCCTGTAATCCAAGCACCATGGGAGGCTGTGGCAGGTTTGCCAAGCTGAAGCTCAGCCAGGCAATTTAGCAATGTAGTGAGATCCTGTCTCAAAATAAACAACAAATAAAAAGATTAGGGATGTAGCCCTGGGTTCAATCCCCATTCTGCAATAGATAGATACACAGAAAGACAGTCAGACAGACTGACACAAGCTGAAGGTGTAGCTCCGTAGTAACCGATCTACCACTTGCTAAACTACTTAATTATGAGTGGTAGAGTACTTGCCTAACATTTTCCCTAGATTTGATCCCCAGATCATGAAAACTTAATTAAATACATTAAAAACAGGTCCAGAAAAGTCCAGTTGAAGCTGAGCTTTCAAAGTTAAGTAAGAATTAGCTAGAAAGAATAGGAAGAGGGAAAATATTTCAGGCAATGAGAACACAGGATATCAAAAATAAAAACAAAACCACCAGCAGCATCAAGAGTGCACATAGCATGTGTGAGGACTGAGAGAAGTATTGCAGGACTGGAAGGTTGAAAGGGAGTGGAGAGGGGCAGCAGATGAGCTCAGGAGCAGTCTAGGCACAGAACACAGTGGGCCACGTAAAGAACGTACTCACTTCATCCTGTAGGATGCACAATGGAGAACATGGAACGCGGTTTGCATTTTAAATAAGCTGCCCTACCTGCAGTGTAGCTAATACACTTCAGAGTGTGACAGTTATCCTGATATGCCAACTTCATTGGGTTAAGACATGCCTAGCAGATTAGTAAAGCATGCTCCTGGCTGTGTCTGGGTGGGTCCTGAGAGGTGACCTTGAGTACTATAGATGGCCCCTCACTCTGCTTCCCAACCACCATGGACTAAGCACTTCAGCTCTGCCACACCCTACCACCATGAGGTTTGTACCTTGGAGCCAGCTGACCATGATTGGATCTCCTGAAACCACGAGTTAAATTCAGCCTTTAGGTTGTGGGTGTCAGGTATTATGTCCCAGCAACCGCGAAGCTGACTAACACAGAGAGGGAGTGAGAGGATGTGCAAGGCTGGCAAGGGTGGAGATGGGGCAAAACTAGGAGCTGGAGAATGTGTGTGTGGACCCGGATGGAGAAAAGTGAGCACACTTGAGATAGAATTTCAAAGCAGAATCACAAACCCAGGTAACTGATTTGAATATGCAGAAGAAAGGTAGGAAGGGTTCATAGGAATGATCTCAAAGACAGGTGCTGGGAATAGTGAGTTGTTTTGGATATTTTCACTTGGAGGCTTTGGGACAGCCAAATAAAAATGTCAAATGAAGTCTAAGCTAGATATATAGATACATAATTAATCAGTTCAGATGGTCACTGGTCCTACACAAATGGTTCCGAATTCCTAGAGCAAGTTTGTACAGTGTAAAGAGTGCTCAAGCAGCGACCTGAGAACACCATGTAAGGGAAAGATAGAGCAAAGGTGACGAGCAGAGCATGGCCAAGGGCTGAGAAGGAAAACGGGGAGGCTACCAAGAAAGAAGCCAAGAAAGGGGGCATTTCCAGAAGGAAGGAGTGGTCAGCAGGCTCAGACGCTGCAAAGTGGTCACAACTAGGAATGACCCACTGGTGCCAGGGATGTCACTCACACAAGACGCTGGAGAAAGCAATATTTTTATTTATTTATTGCAGTACTATGGATTGAACTCAGGGCCTTCTCACTAAGCCACATTCCCAGCCCTTTTTTTTTGTTGTTGTAGTTTTGTTTTGTTTTTGCTTTTTCTTTATTTTAAAAATTCGAGACAGGGTTTTGTTACTAAGTTGCCTGGGTTGGGCTCCAACTTGTGATCCTGCTGCCTCAGCCTCCCAGAGCACTGGGGTTATAGGCAGGCACCACTGCCACAGCAGGCTGAAGAAAGCAAATTTTCTGAAACACAGTAAAGTAGTATCAGAGCAGGAGTGTGAGGTGCAGATGAAAGTAAGTTTTCCCTTGGAAGGAAGAAAAAAAAATATGTATAGTTTTGTTACTGCTGTTATGTTCTGTTTTAAACAGAGCTAAGGAAATTAAACTAAAATTGGGAAGGAGGCTGCAGGACAAACAGATTGAAAAAAGGTATACTTGGGCCAGGGATTTAGCTCAGTGGCACCACACCTGCCTTGCGAGCACAAGGTCCTGAGTTCAATTCCTGGTACAAAAGGTGGGGGCATACTTAACAGCACAATTCCTGAGGCTAAAGAAACAGGATCTAACTCTGCTACTGCAAGCCAGTCAGAAATGCAGAATTTCAGGCCCCAGCCTAGACCTATGCATCATATTCAGCATCTGAAGACAATCCCAGGTACTGAGAACTATACGGAAAACAAAGGCTGGGATGCACTGACCAAGAGCTGAGTCCTGTTCCACTGGGAGGGAAGGAGTCGCCATAATGACTGGTCTATATCTGATGGCAGGAAGCTAAAGCAATTCCTTTCCATAAATTTGTGTGAAGGCTTAAAATAGCTGCAGTGGAAAGTGAGGTAGTAAACCAAAAACACAGAATTCTGAGGTGCTGCTTAGACTCCACTTGAACAACTGCTGTTTTTTTTTCTTCAGCAAGACTTAACAGTCTTGATACAACTATGGGGCAGCCATATAGTTTGATTCACCCTAAACTAGGCTTTTCCAGGTGATATCATAAACAAAAGGGTCCAGTAAGTTTTCACAGGCAGGAGAGCGAAAGAAGCAATGGGCCATGGATTCCAAGGACAAAAAAGAAGCAAAAAATAGGAAGGCAAAAATTGATTAAGTTAAAGCAGAGGAGACAAAGAATGAAAAAGTCTGTATAGCAGAACCAAGGTAGTTTTTAAAACTACCATCAACGTGTGTTAATTATATACAGAAAAAATTATGAAGAGGTTTTTAAAAGCTAACCACATTCAAAGATAAAAACAGTAAGGCGCCTGTGAAGGTTGAGCTTAACAGTCAACTTGATTGACTGAGAAGACACATAGGGAAGAGGTAAAGCACATTTGTGGGTGTGGATGGGTAAGTCATTGAGGCATGACCTTGGGTACTACTATATCTGGTCCCTGGCCCTTTCTTCTCTGATGTTCCCCTCATCTGCTTTCTGGCTGCCATGTACTAAGCAGCTTTACTCTACCACACTCTGCCATCATGATGGCCTTGCAGCTAGCCAACCATGGACTGAATCCTCTGAAACGATAAAGCAAATAAACCTCTCCTCCTTTAAGTTGGGGAACAGAAAAGCTTGTCCGAACAGAAAAGCTGACTGATCAGGGCCTAGGATTGATCATTTATTGTATTACACTCCCTGTCATGATGCATATGCCCTTCTACATAAGATTCCTTTTCCTTTACATAAGAATATGCTGAAGAGTTTGGAATTATTGTTTGTTTGTTTTTGCTGTATGGAGGATTGAACCCAAGGCCTTCATACTGAGCTGCATCCCCAACCTTTCTGTTAAAATTTTTTATTTTTGAGTCAGGATCTCATTAAGTTGCCACAGCCTAACTCAAACTTGTGATCCTTGTGCCTTACCCTCCCAGAGTGTGCTGGGATTACAGGAATACTCCACCATACCTGGCTTTAATAAGTTATTTAATACTGGAAATACATAGAGTATAATTGTATTATACTCCTGTATGGACTGATCTTAACTTCACATCAACAGTTATTTGCTATTCTCCAAAGTTTACTTCCAAGAGTCCTGTATATAGCCAACTATCCAAGTGATCACTATCAAAGATTGACTTTCTTCACAAAGCCATATCCTACTGTTTCGTAAAAGCTCCAGATTATTAGACACAATCCTTACCTGACAGTTCAAACTGATAAATGGCTTGCGTGGCTTTAACGACATCATCACTGAGAGCGTCCTTAACAATTCTAAATGTTTCTTCCACAGCTCCAGAATGTGGCTTTGCTTGTGGATGTAATTTTTCTTCTTTTAATTCTGGAACAGCACCTGTAAAATAGGTACTTACAGTGTTAAATAACTCCTTAGAGCCACGTATAGTGATGCATGCCTGTAATCCAAGCTATTTGGGAGACTACTGCCAATGATTTTGAATAGACACTGAATTAAACTCTATAAGACTTAGTGTGTTAATACATGCATATACTCATAGACACATTTATTCTACGATTTGAAAACACATTTTGTCAATAGCTCCTGGTATGTTTGAAAAGGTTTCCGTTGTACCTCAATGAAATAGCTAATACTGTATAACCCTTGTAACATTTACATGCAATACTCTTCCCAGTGTATTCTTGAAAATAAGTTACTTTGGGTAAGTGACTCAAGTTACTCAAGGGTAAGTGACTGAGGGACATTGATAAAAGGTACTTTTCGTTTTTGTGTTTATGTAGCCCAGACTGGTCTCAGACTCTCAATTCTCCTGCTCTGGCCTCCAAAATATTGAGACTATAAGCAGTACAGGTGTAGGGGCTGGGGATTTTGCTCAGTTTTTCCACCGCCTGCCTTGCAAGCACAAGGTCCTGAGTTCAATCCCTGGTACAAGAAAAAAGAATAGTGTTACAGCTGTATATACACCCAAACATAAAACAGTGTTTATTTTTAGATGGTGACTACTCTTTTTCTATTAAAAATTATTGAAGCCATGTACGGTGGCACATGCATGTAATACCAACTACTTCAGAGGATGAGGCAGAAAAATCACACTTCAAGGGGAGGAAGGGTAATTAGCAAGAACTTGAAAAGGGCTAGAGATAGAGCTCAGTGTCAGGCCCTGGGTTCAATCTCTACTACTGCAGAAACAAAAACAAAGCAAAAGCCTTTTTTAAAAAACAAAAAATTCACAAAGGTAATCAAATACAAAATATATAGAAGTTAGTTTCCTCCTATTTATAACTTGTGCTCCAGAAAGCACTTCAACTTGTTTAATTAAACATAATTCAAGAATGAACTTAAGGGCCAGGGATTTAGCTCAGTGCCTGCCTCGCAAGCGCAAGGACCCAAGTTCAATCCCCGGTACCAAAAAGAAAAAAGAATGAATTTAAAAGGCCAGGCGTGGTGGCGCATGCCTGTAATCCCATTAGGGAGGATGAGGCAGAAGGATCACGGTGTGTTTGAGACCAGCCCAGGAAACATGGTGAGTTGAATTCAACTTGCTATTCAGACTGAACTGAATAGCAAGACCCTGTCTCAAAAGGAGGGAAAAAAGGAAAAAAAAAAAAAAGAATGAATTAAAATAAAAAAGGCTGGGATGTAGCTCAGTGGCAGAGTGCTCTCCCAGCATGTGCAAAGTCCTAGATTTAACCCCTAACAGTGGAAGAGGAAGAGGAAGGAGAGAGAGAGAGAGAGAGAGAGAGAGAATAAAAGAAACAAGACAGGTTTTAAAATGGCAACTGGAATGCTCAGCGATTCGTTATACAATGGTAGGAAGCACACCAGAAATTTTAATTGAGGCAGTCTGACTGCAGAGTCTGTAATTTTATCCGCTCAGTAATGGTTCTTCCAATTTCTTTCTATATCTTGCTGTCTAATTCTTATACAGGACATGGAACCAAAATCTGAACTCACCAGAATGACTCAAGTACTGGCTGCCAAAGGAAGGGTAGCAAAGGCACAGGCTTCCTTTATGTTTCCATAAGGAGGGAATGTATTTACATTTGATGGTTACACTTAGAACTACTTAGAACTACTTTTGTCATATAAGTAAATGCTGGAATCCCTGCCTTACTCCAGGTGACTTATATATTAATCAAGGTATATCATCTCTATTGTCTGGAGTATCAAAAAGATTGTAGCAGAAACACAAGGTTAGCCCTGAAAGGCATTTGCCAAGAGATAAATGTCATTATTTATCACATGGAATATTTAGAAATATTTATAATGACTTGACACAGGAAAATGAAATTCAGGAGACAGAAATCAATCTGTACATTTGAAAAGGGGTAGTAGACTACAAGTATGTAAGCTTGAATGAGACACTCAGAGCATTTCAATAATTTAAAAATGAAGAGACACATACTAACAGCCCTTAACAGTGCCTCTCCTAACTTCACTCTAAATAAATAAGAAAATGTATTTTAAAAAGGCTGAAGGTGGAGTTCAATGGTAGAGCACTTGCTTAGCTTACACAAGGCCTTAAGTTTGACCCCATACTGCAAAGAAGAGAAAAAAATACTTACAACAACAAAAATACAAACACCAAACAATGCCTAGACTAGACATACAATCAATCTATTGCTCACATCTAGGAAGACATGTTTAGTAACTATGATACCTAGACTCAACCCAAAACACACAAGCCTGCTTATCCTTGCCTCAGGGAAGATCTCAGAGGAGGAACAGCTCTGCCCACCTAAACAACAGAGAGAGGCACTCAGTTTTAAAACGCTGGATCAGCATCTGGATGTATACCAACGGGGAAGTAAACACTGCCCCTCTGTCTTACACACGCTGCCTTTCAAGAAAGACTCAACATTTGTCTTTATTTTCATATTTCAAATCCAAGTTCAAAGCTTGAAGCTTCCAAGTAAGAGAAGGGGCAGATGGTGGGGTGGGCGGAGCCCTGGCCGGACCCTTCTGAGAAGCACAGGCCCCCAGAGCACAGCTCACAAAGGACAGGGAGGAAGAGCCTTGGCCACAGGAATGCTGGAGAGAGGAGTCTTAGCAGAGGAGAAAAGAAGTTCCCATGTCAGTCAGCTTTGTATCCTGCACTAGCATTGTGCCTAACAGGTATGACATCAGTTCAGAGAAAGGATTTCCAACAGGTGCACAGGGAGCAGGGCCAGAAGCAACCTTCATATTCCTGACATTTGACTACACTAGCTCTAGAGAGATCTCCTAACAAGAGCATGGACTAACAGGGAGGAAAACAACCTGATGCCTGGGAAAAAGTAATAGAGCACAAGGGTAATAGAAGAAAAGTCTCTCTCTAAAAATAATTTACTGGGAAAACCACTGCTTCTCAGCCTTTTGACTAAGATCAGGTGTAGTATTGTGAAAACCGAAAGACCTCCTCCACTAAAAGCTACATGACTACAATGTGTGGATTTTGACTAACACATGTACCACTCGGGTGGAGGACGCTGATAAGGGGAGGCTGTGCGTGCGTGGAGCATAGACTACATGGGATTAGCTATGTATCTTCCTCTTGATTTTGTTGTGAACCTAAAGCTGCTCTGAAACATAAAGTCTTAAAACAATATACAAAACAGTTACACAAAGTCATATAACTGCCTGAGATGGGGACATAACAGAATAAAAAAAAGAAAGGTAAGTTGAGAAACAAAAGTACAATAGCAAAATTAAACATTAAAAGAAAATGGATCAGAAAGCAAAGTGTAGAAAATCTTGTCAGCTTGTTCTCTAAAATACAAAGACAAGCCGGGCGTGGTGGTGCACTCCTGTAATCCCAGCACTCGGGAGGCCGAGGCAGGAGGATCTCTGTGAGTTTGAGACCAGCCTGGGCTACATAGTGAGCCAGGTCAGT